>NC_142941.1:4944375-5004375 GCF_046866305.1 Octopus bimaculoides
ATCTAACCAAGGACAGGGTTCTAGTTTATTAGAAGTAACTTTCACAGAAGAATCTGGTACTTATTTCTGTGCCTACAGGGTGACTTGAACCTCTGTAGCTTGGGTTATCTTACACAGTTCTATGTTGAGGAGACACACATTAAGGAGTCAGTAGCCATGTAGGGATACTGGTGAGATAGTGTGAGCATCAATTCGCTAACAGACATGTGGACATCTTTTGAAGTTATTCCTTTTACAAGGCACATGGCTTAGAGGTTAGGGTATCTGGCTCACGATTGTAAAGTTATGAGTTTGATTCTTAATCGTGCATTATGTTCTTGAGCAAGACACTTTATTTCATGTTGTTTCAGTTCACTCAGCTAGTAAAAATGAGTAGTACTTGTATTTCAAAAGGTCGATTTTGTCACATTCTGTATCACGCCAAATCTCCCTGAGGGCGATGTTAAGGGTACGTATATCTGTGGAGTACTCAGCCACTTGCACGTTAATTTCATGAGCAGATTGTTCCATTGATTGGACCAACTGCAAACCTTCATCAGTGTTACCAATGGAGTGCCAGTCTTTAGTTTCAAAAATATTCCCTAACACATCTAGGAAGCATAAAAGAATCTGAAATTGATTTCAGTACTTGACTGGCACTTTATGCTATCGACCCCTGGAATGTTGTGGTAATTGACACTTGGGTTTTATGATGAAGACTAGGATTAAGGGATAAATTACCTCAGTGTATAATAAGGATAGCTGCCTCCATATCTGTAACTGGAATACAATATAATGCCAAGGACCGAAGAATTTAATAAAAATAATTTTGTCATTATTAAGTTGGATGTTTGGAACATAAATTAACATGATCTTTTATTAATGGAAGCTTTTAATTTAGATCGCTTTAAAATAGGAAATTTGTATTGTAGAACCAGTTTCAGGTGGATTGGTACCAAAAGGGATAAGCACAAAACAAGTGCCTGTAGGTGAGATACTATGTCAATTAAATCGACCCATTGTATTTACTGCTACTTAATCCATCGATTTTCAAAGGATGAAAGTTAATGCTGTATTCTGTGTGATTTGAATTCAGATCACAGTGGTTCAAATCTATAAACTGTTAAATGTTTGGCCTGATGCTCTACAGTTTCTGAAAATTCGATGCCTTTTGTAAAACTTATTGTTTATAAAACAATTATTGTCACATCAATGTCAAATCACTACAAGCGTTTCGAGTATGGATCCCTCTCCATACTCCTGTATAAACCAATCAATCTACTCCCATATATTTGTTTACAGAGATTTTTCACCTGAGGATGCCAATTAACAAAGAAAGAAACATAAACGACTGAGAACTAATTCAAGCAATAAACAAAAATTTCACAACTGAAATCCTTATTCAATATTATTAGAGGTTTTTGTGTGGGTGTATGAATACATAAACACATGCACACATATATAATATACCACAATGCATCAAGCAAAGTACCATATACACACATACATATATATATAAATATACTTGCACACATCTATGTATAAGATATTTCTGTATCAAATCAATTATCTGTGCAAATTTAACTCTCTCAATCATTAGCCAATACATATAATAAATATTGCAATGCATATATATATATATGCACATATATACACACACACACATATATATATTTGTAATATATGTAACATGTACATATACACACAGAGAACAGTAACACACACATCGCAATTGCTACAAAGACTGTATCTTTCTGAAGAAATGTTCAAGCTGGAAAGAGGAATCCATGATGTTTGCATAAAAGGTGTTCAATAACAGAGTCTGTCGTATATTTATATACTGTAATAGGCATCAAGGCAGGAGACATTGAGCTAAAAATCAATCAGATGCTTTTACAACACAGCAGCTCTTCTCCATTAAAAAAAAAAAATTTTAATTTTAAAAAAATTATCAAGAGGAGCCATAAACAGTCGTCAGAACTTTCGGTGAGTTTCTAATATTAGAATTTGACCAGCACAGATGATTCTGCTTTTTCAGGGTAGGTGGGGAAGAAATGTCTCACTTTGTAGGACAGACTGCTTTGACAAAATTTTCATGAAATTCCGATGAAGGAAATGTTAACACCATTGATAAAATGAAATTTGAAACAACACAGGTCGAGTTATAAAATCAAAGTTGAGGAAACATAATTAAGTAGACAGGGAAAGAAAACGTTCAAGGTGTTTTTAATTATTATTATGATTATTATTATTATTATTATTATTATTATTATCATTATTACTATCATTACAACTACTAATATTAACAGTTTGTGCTGCTGCTGCTGCTGTTGTTGTTGTTGTTATTTTCATATCTATGAATGTTCCAAATATTATTGGTTGTTTGATTGGTTAGGTTGTTTTTAATTTTTAAAATTTTTATTTGTCATTGCCGTAGTGGTCGGAGTTACTCTTAGAAGGTGCGTGAATGCCTTGGATGTTGTTCCAAGAAGTTTGTTTACCTTGCTTGACCCCACAGGAATAGCTCGAAGGAACGCTAGGCCAGCTGGAACCAAGCAAAGGAGGCATGGGGTACCCTCTAGACCACAGATAGTTGCTCTCCCAACTCTGTGGCATTTCGTGCAGATATGCTGGGGTGGATGTATGAGAAACTGGGATTGAAGGAGTCTGTAACTGGGTGGATTGCACATGAGGATCTCGGTGATGTGCTAATGACATGGGCCCGGGGTGGGGTGAACCACCCTGATTGACTTTCATGCTGTTTTTATGTGAAGACGATGAGATTGGTGGTGATGAAGAATTTGGTATGTGCTGATGATGTTTGTTGCTATGTGTTTCTGGGCTGTATGTATTAAATGGGGAAGAGCTTTTGTTCTGCGGATGTGTGGAGTGAGTAGGCGTGCTGTTCCCACTCAACATCGAAGGGGGCGGTTGAGGGAGGGGAGGCTCGCAGCCGGGTCGAGGCCGTTTGTGAGTGGCAATATGAGATTCACTCTCACATGTGCTGAATGCAGACGGAGGCTTTTCTTGGGTGTGGTTCGAGGACTGATGACTCATTCGGCTTCCACTGTTCAACAAAGATGAAGAAGAGTTTGGAGATGACAGCGAATGCATTTGCGATGCCTGTGGTTGTGGATTCTTCGTGAAGAGTTCACAACCTGTACGTGTGCGCCTATGATTGTTTAAGTTTGCCTTTTGCGAGAAAGATTTCCCACAACTTTCACACTTAAATGGCTTCTCTCCAGTATGAGTACGAAGATGAGTTTTCAAGTTACCAGCCTGCGAGAATACCTTAGGACAAAGGTCACAACAATATGGTTTCTCTCCAGCATGGGTGCGAAGGTGAAGCTTCAAATTACCTCTCTGGCTAAAAGCTTTGTCACACAGGTTACATTTAAATGGTTTTTCGCCTGTGTGCGTTCTCATGTGATTTTTCAAATTTATTTGAAGAGTAAATTCTTTGGGACAATAATCACATTTATACAGCTCCCCGGTGTGTATACGTTCATGGATTTTGAGGAAAAACTGGTTACAAAATGGTTTCTTGCAGAACTGACAATAGTAGAGCTCTCCTGTGTGGAGTCTTTTGTGGTCGTTTAAATTAATCTTCTGGGAAAAGGCTTTCCCACAGACATCACAGGCAAATGGTTTCTCACCTGTATGAGTTCTGAGATGGAGTTTTAAGTTACCTCTTTGGCTGAAAGCTTTTGAACAAACATGGCACTGAAATGGTCGGTCACCAGTGTGTGTTCTTTCATGATTTTTAAGATTGATTTTCTGCGAAAATGTTTTGCTACAATATTCACATTTAAACACTTCACCAGTGTGTGTACGCTCATGGATCTTCAAAAAAAACTGGTTACAAAATGATTTCTTGCAGTAGCTACAATAAAATAACTCTCCAGTGTGTATACGCTTATGATCATTCAAGTTGATCTTTTGAGAAAATGCTTTTCCACATATGTCACATGCGAATGGCTTCTCTCCTGTATGGGTTCTCAAATGAAGTTTTAAGTTACCTCTCTGACTAAATGCTTTATTACAGACATTACATTGGAATGGTTTCTCTCCTGTGTGTGTTCTTAAGTGATTTTTCAAATTTATCTGTAAAGTGAAAGATTTTGTACAGAACGTGCATTTATACAACTCCCCTGTATGTGTACGTTCGTGTATTTTTAGAAAAAACTGGTTACAAAATGGTTTCTTGCAGAACTGACAATAGTAGAGCTCTCCTGTGTGAAGTCTTTTGTGGTCGTTTAAATTAATCTTCTGGGAAAAGGCTTTCCCACAGACATCACAGGCAAATGGTTTTTCCCCAGTGTGCGTTCTAAGGTGAAGCTTCAAATTACCACGCTGACTAAAAGATTTATTACAAACTGTACACTGGAATGGCTTCTCTCCAGTGTGAGTTCGCAGATGATTTTTAAGGTTGATTTTCTGTGTGAAGGCTTTTCCACAGTAACTGCACTCAAAAGGTTTCAGTCCTGTGTGAGTGAGTTCATGGTTCTTTAGAAAAAACTGATTTGAGAATCCTTTTTTACAGAAACTACACTGGAAATCTTTTTCCAATGGCTGATGTTGCGGTAGCTTGTTGTCATACATATGCGAGGGAGAGTGATGGGGTGGAAGCGACTCTCTGCCAGCCTCGTCCATTGCTGAAGGTGATCCTAGAGTGGTAGGAACATCTTTCCTGCCCATCTCACCTGAACTGTAAGTCTTTTCAGCAAGTGGCATTGTCTTTTCTGGACACTTTGGATAACTGCTTGGATAAACCGGCTGCCCACTATACAGCGGTGGTTGGTTGGTCATTGGAAACATCGGTTGAAAAGGATACATCTTGGCAATGGGTTGGTACTTGTGCGATAATGAATCAGTTTATCCAAGTTCAAAAATCAATCAAATGTGGAAATGAAAAGAACATTGAGTATTGTTGTTAATGTTATTGTCAATGTTGTTGCTGTTTTTTTTCTCTTTTTCTTGTCTGTTCTATGTATGTCCGGATTGAATGTAGTTTCACAGACGTCACAAGACTAACAATGTTCTCAGCGGCCCATGAACAGAAGACCAGCCTTAAAATCAAAATTTATTCAACGTGCCACATACTCATAAATTGAGAGGATGGTGGGAAAGGAAGGATAGATGTATTTCTGACACCTCCAGGGATTCTTCTAATTCAAATTAACATTGGACTTTGAAGTCTCAACATAGGAGCAGCATGGAAAGTGGCATCTGGAAAGAAAGAGAAAACAAATACTTTTATAAAAAAAAGATCAAATAAAATCATTAAATTAACATAAAATTATATATATATGTGTATGTACATCATCATCACCATCGATTTCACATGTGTGTGTGTATATATATATATATATATATATATATATATATACATACACATGCACACATATATATTTCAAAATGTAACCACATGTGAATCGTTGGCGATTTTTTTTCCTGTTTTCCTTTTCCATTGGACTTTTCTCTGTTTCTGAAGAAGAGCTCTTCTTTCCTTCCCTGAGTGTCTGCTAATACTTTACATATTTGTGCTTGTTCTTCATTTTTGGGGGATTTACTATGTATATATATATTGGGTTGGCAAGAAGGTAATTTTGCTTTTCACAAATAGATAGAGTTATGATTTTTTTGAATGAGTTTTGTGAATGTTATGATTTTTCCCTTTTGACATCTGATAGCCGTTACTTTTAGCCTACTTTAGAAGCAAATTGCACTTTTACTAATTGTAAATTTGTTTAGTGTCAATTTTAACATGGAGTGCAAAAACAAACATTTTTTGCCATATTTTGCTTTTTTATTTCTGTAAAGGCAAGAAAGCTGCTGAGGCTCACAAAGAGATGTGTGAAGTTTCTGGTGTTGATTGCTTAAGAAAAGGCACATGTCAGAAATGGTTTAGAAAATTCTGTTCTGGAGATTTTTCACTCAAAGATAAACATTCTGGTCGACCTACTGAAGTTGATGATGACCGAATCAAAGCCATAATTGAATCTGATTATCATATAAACTGTGCGAAAGATTGCAGAGAGGTTAAATGTATCACACACAATAATTGAAAATCACTTAAAATGTCTTAGACTCGTTAAGAAGCTCGATATTTGAGTTCCACATAAAATTGAAAGAGATTCAATTAACACAACAAATCAATATTTGTGATATGCATCTCAAATGCAATGAAATTGACCTTTCTTTGAAACGAATCATCACTGGTGATGAAAAATGGATTGTTTACAATAACATCAATCAAAAGCGATCATAGTCCAAGTGTAATGAACCGGCACAAACTATATCGAAAGCTGAACTGCATAAAAAAAAAAGGTCTTGCTGTCAATTTGATGGGATTGCAAAGGTGTTGTGTATTTTGAGCTGCTTCCAAGGAACCAAACGATCAATTCAGATGTTTACTGTCAACAACTAATGAAACTGGAGGAAGCAATCAAAGAAAGACGACAGAATTGATAAATCATAAAACAATCATGACGCTAGACCACACACGTCTTTGCTAACTCCTGAAAACTTATTGGAGCTGGGTTGGGAAGTGATGTCACATCCCCCACACAGCCCTCCCTCACCTTGCACCATCAGATTAACATTTATTTCAAAGTTTGCAAAATTTTTTGAATGGTAAAACTTTCAGTAAATGAAGATGACCTGAAATTGTACTTGCTGCAGATTTTGGCTGATAAGGACCAGAAGTTTAATGAGCGCAGAATTATGAAGTTGCCTGAAAGAGGGCAAAACGTCATCGAAGAAAATGGAAAACATGTAATTGATTAAAGTTCATTCTTTGTATGAAAGACAAAAAATGACTTATGTTCACACTAAAAAACCGAAATTACTTTCTTGCCAACCCAATATATATATATATGGTCAGTTTGGTATTCAGAGAGAACTGGATGTTAGATAAGTGGGGGGACAGTCGTCAGATTAACTAGTCCAGTTGAACACAAAGGAAAGTGTGTGTGTGTGTGTGTGTGAACAAAGACTTCGAGAGAGTAAAAGCAAGAATAGAGGTTAACAAAGAAAGAAACAATTAGATAAACAGAAAGAAGTGAATATAAGTGAATTAATAAACAGACAGCTGGATTAACAGATATGGAGATTAGTCCAGACAGCTAGCCAGGAAGAGAGTTAGATAGACAAAAAGATTAGTGTAGATAAACAGATAATTAGAAAAACAAAAACTAACTAATCAGACAGACAGGCAGACACTGATAAGACAGAATGAACACAGAGAAAGAGAGAGAGAGAGAGAGGGGGGAGGAAAGAAGGGTCTGGGTAGAGAGTAAGCCGGACAGAGGAGGGGGAAGTGATAAAGAGGGCCTGAGAGATGAGAGAGAAAGATAGATCAGTATTAACTGATACTCTCCCTTTCAGCAGACTGGGGTGAGGATGAAGGGGGTGTTTATTTATCTGTCTGTTTGTGTATCTTTCTCTCTATCTATCAAATGGCTGTACTGTAGTCAGAGAGAGAGAGAGAGAGAGAGAGAGAGAGAGAGGGGGGAGGCTGGGATGGTGGTGGTGGAATGTAGGGTGAAATAATGGATGGGTAGTAGTCAGAGGATATGGAAGAAGCAATTTGTCACGGTTGGTTTGGTCCAGCATGGTTGAGAGGTCAGAGGTTCTTGTTTCAGTGCTGCTTTTTAATTTGGGTTGAGGGCACAGAAAGCCAGCAATTGGAGCTCACACACACACACACACGCAATCATAGCCATTTAAAAGTACATAGAGAAACACGAAAACACGTGTCTACATACACATACATATATACACATATGTACACACACACAAACATTTAAAAACACATATCGACTCACATATCCAGGATTGTACATACAACACACCTACATTACACAGCCATGTTACACTCACTCTCCCATACTTCTACCCATCCATACGTGCATCCAGCATACTTATAAACATCAATTCAACCATACATACACATCCATCCAGAAAGACAGGCAGACAGACAGAGCTAGCAAGTTATGAATCACTGTTTTATTTTTTTTAATTCTATGGCTCCTCACCCCTTCACACCCCTCTTATGTTAACTATGGATTCATCCATCCTCTCGCTATCCTTCAAGCCCCTTCCTATGGCCTTCCTGTCTACAATAAAGGGAATAAGATACTGATCAAGAGTGGAAAAGGGGAAAAGGGTGTTGGTTTCGCTAGGGATGGCAGAGAGGGATGTAGTGAACAATGGACGGACACACATATACACAGACAGGGGGAGTAGATAGAGGTGAAAGAAAGAAACTACAGACAACGCTTCCTCCCCGCTGTACACTGCCATTGCTGGATAAGAAAGGAAGGAGGAAGTGCATGAGGAGAAGGAAGAGGAGAAAATAAGGGTGGACAGGTTGAGATGACAGAAATATATAGAGAGAGGTTTCAGTACGTAAGGCTTAAGTTGTGTATGTATGTATGTATGTGTGAGAGACAGAGTGTGAGTGAGAGAAAGAGAGAGTGTGTGTGTGTGTTTGTATAACTTTGTGAATAATGTATTATAAATGGGTTAGTATTATTTATAAATAGATTAATATTGTTTATATAGATATATACAATTTGTACAATTTACAGATATATATAATTAGCTGCAATGTAATTTATTAGGATTAATATGTGCTTGTAAATGCCGTATAACACACACACAAACACACACTATTGTGGTACTAGTCAAATATGACAGGGTACGTTTTGTTTCCTTTCAGTAATTCAGCTCTTTGCATCACGCAAAGTGCCATTTTCTTCTTGTGTTTCATTCTGTCTTCTTTTAGTTATTCTTTTTAACTCAAGCCATATTGTCCTTCTGTCACACTCCATCTCTCTAATTCCCATTGAGAATTGGCTTTTGGGGAAAATCTTGAACGTCTTTCTTCTCTTCAAAGTTGACCAGTTTCTCCGTAACTCAAAATTTCTTTGTTCCACTTGAAGTTACCTTTTTTAAACTCATGCACTCTTACTCACCATCACCATCACCATTTAATGTCCATGTATCATGCTGGCACAAGTTGTATGGCTTGACAGGATCTAGGGGGTCCATGGGCTGCATTGTGCTCTAGCGTCTGGTTTGGTATGGTTTCTATGGCTGGATGCTTTTCCTAATGCAAGCCACGTTAAAGCATGGACAGGGTCTTTTTTTCATGCCATCAACACTACTGACGTCACCTTGCAGCTTACAAGATTATAACCTCTGAAGCAGGTGAGAGGGACAACCTTATTCTAGGAGAATAAGGAGTAGAGAAGGATGAGAGAAAAGGGCTGGAGAAGAATGGGTTTCTTGATGTAAGGGAGCTACATGACTACTTCATTATTCACAATCACAACCATATTTCATTATTTCTTCTCTCTCTCTCTCTCCTCTATCAAAATCACCTACCACCTATTCTCTTCCCGAATACATTTCTTCAATATCATACATACATAATTTTCTCTCTGTTTTTCTAACATTCATTCACTCTCTACAATTCTTTTATTTTATTTTGTTACTTCTTTCACCCCTCTATTGTATGGGAGCCAGTCAAGTGGCACTGGCAATGACCATGCTCGAATGGCGCTTTTTACGTGCCACTGGCATGGGAGCCAGTCAGGTAGCACTGGTGTTAAAATCCCCACTGGGGAAGGGTGCGGTAGCAACCACTTTGAGAACCTATGACTTAGAATAAGATCTATCCTGAGCCCTAGAACTCGTTAAGGTTGGGCCTTAATCCAGTTTCCTTGATACATAAATGAATGAGATCACCATCCCCTAAGGATGGTGGTCTGTCACAGAGTTAACCTCCCAGCTATAATTTACCGCTGATTGGGCTGGAACAACACGAAATGAAGTGTCTTGCTCAAGAATACAATGCAAGGTCAGGAATTGAAACCATGGTCTTACAATCCAGTATGCAATATCCAAACCACCAGATGATATGCCTTCACAGTAGGCATCAGCATCTTTTATATTTTACTTGTTTCAATCATTGACTGTGGCCATGCTGGGGCACCGCCTTCAAGTATTTTTAAGTTGAATGAATCGGCTGCAGTTCTTTTTTTTTTTAAAGCCAGGTTTTATTCTATCAGTCTGTTTTGTTGAACTGCTAGGTTATGGGGATGTAAACACATTAACACCAATTGTTCGGTGGTGGTGGTGGTGGTGGGGACAAACACAGACACAAAAACACACAAACATATTATCACCATCATCATCCTCATTTATCATCCGTTGTCCATGCTGGCATGGGTTGGACAGTTTGACTGGGCTGGCACACTGGAAGGCTGCACGAGACCCCAGTCTCATTTGGCATGGTTTTCTACAGCTGGATGCCTTTCCTAATGCCGTGAGGGTAACGGGTGCTTTTACGTGCCACTGGCATGGGTGCCATTTGCATGACACTGGGGTGCTATTACGTGCCGAATATATATATATATATATAGATAGATATATGATAGGCTTCTTTCAGTTTCTGTCTACAAAGCTTTGGCTGGCCTGAGGCTAAAGTAGAAGACATTTTGCCTAAGGTGCCACACAATGGGATTGAACCCAGAACCATGTGGTTGGGAAGCAAACTTCTTACCACATGGTCATGCCTGCACATGTTTAAAGATTACATGCTAAATTTTAGGAAAGTATTGCACTATTTCCATTGTTGTGCATACAGTGAAGACGTGGCTCAGTGGTTAGGGTATTTAGGCCACGATCATAAGGTCGTGAGTTCAATTCTCAGCGACGCGTTGTGTCCTTGAGCAAGACACTTTATTTCACATTGCTCCAGTCCACTCAGCTGGCAAAAATGAGTAGTACCTGTAATTCAAAAGGGCTGGCCTTGTTACACTTTGTGTCAAGCTGAATCTCCCTCCTGAGAACCACATTAAGGGTACTCGTGTCTGTGGAGTGCTCAGCCACTTGCAAGTTAATATATATATATATGTATGTATGTATATATTTGTGTGTGTCCTTTGTGTCTGTGTTTGTACCCATACTGTTGCTTGACAACCAATGTTGGTATGTTTACGTCCCCCCGTAATTTGGCGGTTCGGCAAAAGAGACTGATAGAATAGAATAAGTCCTTGGGTCAATTTCTTCGTCTAAAAGGCAGTGCTCCAGCATGGCCACAGTCAAAATAACTGAAACAAATAAAAAAACATCTATGTCATTGGAATCGGTACAAGTTGTGTGTTTAACTCTTCCTGGCACCAACCCATAGGAAGATTCTCCTGGATCTAGGATTCAAAAACACACTTCTTTTATAATTTACTTGTTTTAGTCATTGGACTACCGCCATGCTAGAGCACCACCTTGAGAGCCTTACTCGAAGAAATCAACCCCAGCACTTATCGTTTCTTTATTTTTTTGTAAAGCCTTGTACTGCTCTTTTTTTGCTAAACCGCTAAGTTATGGGGACATAAACAAACCGACACCAGTTGTCAAGTGGTGGTGGGAGACAAACACACACATAAGTATGTACGTACATACACACACTCACACATGCTATTTTTATCTTCTATCCTTTACTTGTTTCACTCATTGGACTGCAGCCATGTGAATAGTTTAATGGTATCGACCACATTCGGATGGTGCTTTTTACGTGTCACTGGCACAGGGAGCCAGTCAGACGGCACTGGTATCGGCCACAACTACAATTTCCATTTGATTGTGATTTGATTTGAATTTTGATTTTTGATTTACTTGACTCAATAAGTTTCCTCAAGCATGGGATGTCACCCGACGATTTAAAGGTACATTTTAAATGGGCTGGTTATGTGACACTGGTGTAGGCTACGGCTGTGGTGTCTCTCCAAGAGAGAGAGGGAAAAATATTAATGACGATATCATTCTTTGGCTGCCTAGTTGGGGTTACTAGTGTGTCTGTATGTATAGGGGTATGCTACATAGGTACGTATACGTGTCTTCGTGTGTTGAAGCATATTTTCTTGTGTCTAGGGAGAGTCATTCTCTTTTAGTGCCTTATAATTTAACACACTCACCTGTTCAGTTTCCACTCATTTACTTTTCAGGAAAAATAAATACGTAAATGAAAGGAAATTGAACAGGTGAGTGTGTTAAATTATAAGGCACTAAAAGAGAATGACTCTCCCCAGACACAACAGAATATATATATATATATATATATATGATTAATGAGAGAGACAGAAGATGGAAGATACGAGAATGTTTATTGATCACTAGAATTGTTTTGACCTATCTAGCATCAGTTCATCATGGGTGGGATACTGGACATCTGGTTCAGGTGTATCTATCGGTGAAGATGTTTGTTTTTATGCCAACATTAAACCAAAGCATTGTTCAATACATTTTAGTGGGATACATACATACCAAACTCTTACAAGGAGTGATTTCAAAGTTTTGGCTTGCCTGCCTTTGTAACAGAGTCTGACAAAGGTAAGATAAGTCAAAACTTCAAAGGTACTGTTAACCTTTACTGAGCGTAAGCTTCATATGTATGTTTGTGTGTGTATGTATATATCATCATCATCATCATCATCGTTTAACGTCCACTTTCCATGCTAGCATGGGTTGGACGATTTGACTGAGGACTCGTGAACCAGATGGCTACACCAGGCTCCAATCTGATCTGGTAGAGTTTCTATAGCTAGATGCCCTTTCTAACGCCAACAACTCCGAGACTGTAGTGGGTGCTTTTACGTGCCACTGGCACGGAGGCCAGTCAGGCAGTACTGGCAACGGCCACGCTCAAAATGGTGTATTTTACGTGCCACCTGCACAGGAGCCAGTTCAGCGGCACTGGCAAATGATCTCACTCGAATGTCTTTTCACGTGCCATATATATATATATTATTATTATTTATTACTTGTATTATATATATATATCCTCCTCCTCATCATCATATTTAACGTCTGTTTTCCATGCTAGCATGGGTTGGATGCCTCGACAGAAAATGGCAAAAGCTAGGGGCTGCACCAAGCTCTATTGTCTGTTTTGGCCTGGTTTCCATGGATGGCTACTCTTCCTAATTACAGGGTGGACTGGATGACGTTTTACCTGGCATCAGCACCAGCAGACTTCTGTCCCTTTCACTAAATTCTACTCAAAAGCAATGGTTTACTCAGTTTTTGTTGGAACTCATTTACAGCAGAATGGAGAGGAGAGATATGAAATGAAGTGCCTTGCTCAAGAACACAATGCACCACTCAGACTGGGAATTAAAACCATGCTCTGATAATATTGAGTGTCATATCCTACTCACAAGGTCACATGAGGTAGATAGACAAATAGATATCAAAATTAGATAGACAGATAGTTAAATTAGATAGATAGATAGATAGATAGATAGATAGATAGATGAGAGAGAGAGAGAGAGAGAGAGGTAGACAGACAGATAAATAGATAGAAAGATAGACAGATAGATAGATATAGAAATTAGATAGACAGATAGTTAAATTAGACAGACAGACAGACAGACAGATAGATAGAGAAACAGACAGATGGATGGTTAGATAGTATCACGACAAACTGCACTATAGAATAAATAACTGTAGGTTAAGCCATGTGGTCAGATAATTTGTAATTCCTGCATTGGTGCCGTGAATGGTATTGGATTTAAAAAAAATCTATCATCAAATATGCTGTTTGTGAATTAATAACATTAGAAACCAGTTAGATAGACATTGTTACTGTTTGGAGAGTCACTATATGTGTTTCCATGGATTCAGCACAAGCCGGTGGTTCCAAGGTGGTTTCAGTTTTTGCAATGAAATACAGTTTGGTTGGTTTTCGTCTGCCTCTGATATATATATATTGTTTTTAAACACAGCATGTTCATAAAAGATGTTTATCTCTGGTTGAAATACAATAAGCATGATATAAAAATGGCTGTGTGATAAGAAGTCCCTAATCCAACCACATGGTTCTGGATGTAGGCCCATAGAGAGGCACCTTGGGCAAGTGTCTCTACTATAGCCCTAGGCCAACCAAAGCTTCATGAATGAATTTGGCAGACGGAGACTGGTAGACCTATAACATGAATGTATGTGTGTGCATTAGTGTCTCCATGTGTTGACATCATGTGACAGCTGTAAACGAGTGTCACCATCACGCAAGCAGTGTCCTTCATCTCCAATCTTCCGTGCGAATATGTCTGGTCACGGAGAAAGGTTACCTTAGATGGGAAACAAGTGGGGGTTGGCAACAGGAAGGGCATCCAGCCTTAAAAAACCTGCCTCATCAAATTCCATCCAATCCGTACGTGTATGGAAATATGGACGTTAAAGGATGATGGTGATGATGATGACGACGATGATGATGATGATATATACTACACTCAAACACATCATTGGAGTTTCCTCAAAGAATGCATCAATGAATGCAGTGCTTAGTTATATTTTTTTATCTTTTACTTGTTTCAGTCATTTGACAGTGGCCATGCTGGGGCACCACCTTGAAGAATTTTTAGTAGAATGAATTGAGCATAAACGCACCAACACTTATTGTCAAGCAGTGGGAGGGGGGAATAAAAGCAGACACAAAGACACACACACACATATATAAATGATGGGCTTCTTTCAGTTTCCGTCTACTGAATCCAGTCACAAGACTTTGCTCAACACAGGGCTATAGTAGAAGACACTTACTTGTTCAAGGTGCCATGCAGTGGGACTGAACCTGGAACCATGTGGTTGGGAAGCAAACTTCTTATATATAAATGAATGCTAATAACCAAACTGATTTTCATCACAGAAAAGGGGGAAAAAAGGGGACATAGATGCACTATGTCCCCTACTTTAATTAAATGGCTACGATTTTTATAATTACATGTTCTGGTTCAAATACTATGAGTCCCTCCTGATACACATATATATTCATATATATATATATATGCATATTCATATTCATACGTTTACGTACGCATATATATCAAAGAAGCTGGGGCTAGCAACATGAAGGGTGTGGTAATAAGTAAGGGCTCGCAACAGGAAGGACATCTGGATGTGGAAAATCTGTCTCATGCAAGCATGGAAAAGTGGACATCAGAGCAATCATCAGCGTCACCATTATCATTTGACATTCATTTTCCATGCTGACATGGGTTGGACAGTTTGACAGAAGCTGGCAAAGCTAGGAACTGCACCAGATTCCATTATCTGTTTTGGCTTGGAGATCCCTCTTAATGCCACCCACTTTAAAACAGTGATGATATATATACAAAGGGTGCTGAAAAGTTCCTGGCTTTAAAGGTGTTGCAAAACGCCTGGTTGGGGGCTCAACCTTCCAAGTTCTTTTACAGGGCTTAGAAAAACTGAAGGGCCGCTGCAATAAGTGTGAGAATCTGAGAGAGGAATCTGTTGAATAAAATCATTAACTGATCCTCTTGCATTTCTTTTTACTCAAAGCCAGGAACTAACAGCAACCCCTCATATATATGTACACACACACACATATACACAAAATGTCCTCTTTTCCATGCCTACATAGGTCAGATGAAATTTCATTGAAGTAAATTTTCTAGGGCTGGATATTTTCCCTCACCTGTTCCCAATTAAGGTAATATTTCCCTTGAATCCTTCAAGCATGAATAGCGTAATGGCCAGGCATGATTTTACAGATGATTGCAAAAGAACAACGCTAGTCGTACAATAGTAACAGTCATTCCTAACGAGTGTGTGAAGCCAAGACAAGGAGGAACACGCACACGAGCACACATATCTACACACATACACAGCAAGCTTCTTTCAGTTGCCCATCTACTAAATTCCCCCACAAAACTTTGGTTGGGTCAAAGTTGTAGTAGACACCTGCTCAAAGTGCTGCACAGTGAGACTGAACCTGAAACCATGTGGTTGGCAAGTGAACATCTTAACCATTCAGTCATGCACATATATCATCATCATCATTGTTTAACATCCACTTTTCGATGTTTGCATGGATCGGATGGAATTTGTTAAGATGGATTTTCTACATCCAGATGCCCTTTCTCTTGCCAGTCTTCACCTGTTTTCAAGGAGGGTAATATTCTCTCATGGCAAGACATGTTTTCATGGCAGACTGGAAACAAAGGACACTGCCTTTATGACAATAACATTTGTTTATGACCACCGCATGAAGTTTATAAACGATAGGGAAACTTGGAGAGAGTTTGTGGATGGATGAGTGAATTTGATGTTGCTGAGAGGGGTAATTTATCGACCCCAAAAGGATGAAAGGCAAAGTCAACCTCAGCAGAATTTGAACTCAGAACATAAAGACAGACTAAACACTGCTAAGCATTTCGCCCGGTGTGCTAACGGTTCTGCCAGCTCATTGCCTTAGTATTGCCAATACACGCACACAAATCATCATCATTATTCTAACAGCCACTTTTCCATGCTTGCATTGGGGGCAAACAAAACTTGAAGCAAATTTGCTGTGGCCAGAAGCCCTTCCTGTTGTCAAGCTTCACCTATATCCACATAAGCTAACATTTCTGCCTAGTTCTTACAACAGACAGCTCAATTGCCAGACATGTTTGCATGGTAGATTGTAGAGAACAATACTATTTGAACGGTGACTTTGTTTTCATGCAGCCTGCAAATGTCGAGAGAGAGGAAACACAGAAACAGACACTAGCATGCCTGTAGATACACGTACACACGCGTGCATGCACGCACACACACACATTACAAGCTTCTCACGCCATAGTTCAACACACCTACTCACAACACCACACACCTGGACCATGTGGTTTCCAAGTGAATTATTTGGCCAAATAGTCATACCTGTGCTTATTTGAGTGTGTGCATACATATTCATCCATCCATCCATCTATCTATCATATGTATATGTATATGCACACACATACATACAACGGGCTTCTTTCAGTTTCTGTCTACCAAATTCACTCACAAGGCTTTGGTTACCCCACGGTTATAGTAGAAGACACCAGCCCAAAGTGTCATGCAGTGAGACTGAACCTGGAACCATGTGGTTGGGAAGCAATCCTCTTACCACACAACAGCATGTACATATATATATATATATATTCTTTTACTTGTTTCAGTCATTTGACTGTGGCCATACTGGAGCACCACGTTTTCCCTGGATGAGGAAGTGAAACCCTCTTTCATGAGGCAGTGATGATGATAGTCCAGTGACGAGGAAGTGAAAACTGTAGTGAAGAAGTGGCTCAAAGAACAGTCAACAGAATTTTACGGAGCAGGGATACATGCTCTCATTCGAAGGTAGAACATCGCTATTGAGAGAAACGGTGACTATGTTGAGAAGTAGGGATGTGATCCAGAGGACCAGCTTCATTTTGATGTATGATACATGTTCCTGTGTTGGTAATTATAGCTGTCCTAAACAAAATGGCATTACTTTGTGACTCACCCTCGTATGATCCTATATAATTCTTATATGTTCAGACGAAAGTGTAAGTTGATGAAATTGTTCAGATAACTATCGAAACGATCAGAACCTTTAATGAATTTATGTCATACCATCATCTTTATTCCTTTATCTTTTACTTGTTTCAGTCATTTGACTGTGGCCATGCTGGGGCAATGCCTTTGATGGGTTTTAGTTGAACGAATCAACCCAGGACTTATTTTTTAAAGACTAGTACTTATTGGTCACTTATGCTGAACTGTTAAGTTACAGGGACATAAACAAACCAACAGCAGTAGTCAGGCGGTGGTGGTGGTGGACAAACACAGGCACAAAGACACCCACATAAATATATATACACATACACACACGTATATACATAACCGGCTTCTTTCAGTTTCTGTTTACCAAATCCGCTCACAAGGCTTTGGTCAGCCCAGGGTTATATCAGAAGACACTTGGCCATGATGCCACACAATAGGACCGAACCTGGAACCATGTAGTTAGGGAGCAAGCTTCTTACCACGCAACTACGCCTGTGCCAATTTCTGTTTATAAGTGGGAATGGATGCACTCACTGCATGAAAATTGCTGTATAGGTTTCAGCTCTTAATAGTATCCACGTCAAACTTCCTCTATTACAAGACCTGGTGGACCTAGAAACATATATAAACCTTATCACTTTGGAGCACCTGTTTCTAATCCTCGCAGCATACCCGAACTCCTGAACTACTCACTTAAAGCAACCACCCTATCTCCTCACAGCAAACTCACTCGTCGTAGAGTTATGAAAATAAGCCATTCAATTCACTGTGTAAAGTGGTTAGAATTAGGAAGGACATAGAGCAACGGACACCATACCAAAATCGAGACACTGGAACAATACGAGGTCCTCCAACCCGTTGGATCCATAAAATCGTCCAAGCCATGCCAGCATGGAAAGTGGATGCAAAACATCTATATCACACACACACGCACACTTCTGAATAGTTTGTGTCTACCAAAGGTATTGCTTAATTTGCTCCATACAAGAAAATGCTTTCCCCAATATGTTTCACACTGACAACGAACCCAGGACCATGTAGCTGCAAAGCGAAATTCTTAACCACACAGCCATGCGTATATCTGTTTGTGTGCGTGTGTGTGTGTTCGTAAGTGTGTATATGTGTGTGCACGCGCGTTATGTTTATATATATTGAAAGAGACAGATAGAGGTAGAAAGAGAGAGGGTGATAGATGTAAGGTGTATGTCTCCTCTATATGTGTGCGTGCTATGCTTATTTGATGTACAACGGAGTTGACAAGGAGAGAGAAAGAGTCAGAGATAGCCTGTGATAGAGAAAGAGAAAGGTAGAGTGAGAGAGAGGGGGAAAGAGAAAGGAGACAGGCGACATCACATACAACATCAACAAAAACCTGCACACATAGGTGTATATGTGTGTGCGTTGTTAGAGAGGGAGGTGGGTTGACATTCTGTCGCCTCTTCTTAACCCCTTTCCCGACGGCAGTGATGTCAGATACAGGAAGAGGACGACGACACCAAGAAGTAGTAGTGGTAGTCATGACGCTGGGGGGAGGGGAGCGAAAACGTGAAGACGAACGAAGAAGCCTTTATGCGGTTAATCAGTCTGCTAGAAATAGTAGCTAAATCTCCCCTTAAATTAATCTATTAACCTCGTTAAAAAGGATCATCGAATCATAGATACGCAATACCTGAGAAATGGACAAAATGCCTTTTTATCATAGGTCTGCTTAGTTAGGGAAGACCTGGGGCTGAACAATAACACATACACACAAGCATATAAACACATTAATACATACACATACAAATGTACGTATATATATATGTGTGTGTGTGTGTGTAAATATATATATATATATATATATATATATATGCATGTATGTATACAAACACGCATACATATTATATTTAGTACGTATAGACACAAGGGGACAGGGATAAGGTATATATATGATGATCATGCCGTTTTCAAGCACATTAGCAGCTTGGGTGGCGAAAAATTAATGTAGACAAGGCAACGAAACCGGTGAGAGCTCTCAGCATGCCGGAAGCTTACCTCCAAATCTTTAACAACAAACACAATGAGCCAAAGCGGTCACTCGACGCGCTAGAAATAGCAACCAGATCTCACACATCATAACCTTGCTATCTTAGAAGAAAACACCTTTTGGGGCATCTTTTGGATGCAATGGCTAAGAAAATAAAAGAATGGTCACGGTTGGAAAGCCTTCGATCATAGGTCCAGCTCCAAAAGGGCCAACATGTGACTAAACAATACGTATAAAACTACATATACATATATATATATATATATATATATATATATATATATATATATATATATATATATAGAGAGAGAGAGAGAGAGAGAGAGAGAGAGAGATAGATAGATATACAAGCGCGCATCTGGATGTAGAAACGGGATAAAGTACATCAAGAGTTTATTTATTCGCGAGAAGTCTATGGGTCACTCTGTCGCTACTCAGTGTGAACATTCAGTCGACAAAAGAAGGAGCTTGCCCCCTAAATTTCAGGAGGATTGCGCATAGGAAAACTCTGAGCAGCGACGGAATAAAGCACTGGATTGGAACGAATATGTGTGTGAGTATATATACATACACAGAGAAACAGCTACATATATATTATATACGTGATCAAATGCGAATACATACAGAAGCATTTTATATATACACATATGTGGCCGGAGTTTTGAATATATCAGTGAATGGAAAATAAAAGGACGATAAAAACAGAGAGTATGAGACAGAAATATACACACTACACATACATACATACATAGAGAGAGAGAGAGAGAGAGAAAGATATATGTTTTACATTGTGGGCAAACTCACCAAGGAAGTGTACGTCCAGCTGTCCCGCGAGGCCCGCGCTTGAACTTGGATCGGTGAAGTTTACTGACCGACTCGGACATTGTTTGCGAAGGAGTAGACTCCCTGAAGAAGTAAAGATCAAAACAAAACTCTTGTATGGATTCATAACTGGAGGGGATCAATGGATGAATGACGTTCAATGAGGAGTAGTAATGTTGTTGTGCAAGAAAATTTGGCTTCTGAAAAGCTGCCTTTTAAACTAATATATATATATATATATATATATATATATATATATATATATATATATATATATATATATATATATATATATATGTATATATATATATATAAATACGTTTTTTAATTAATTAATTAATTATCTACGAGATTTAATTGATATATCATTTTCTATATATATATATAAATGTAATTAGAGAGTAGCATATATAAATGCATTAAGTTATATAATAAATTATATGTATATATATATATATATATATATATATATATATATATATATATACGCTAATCAATTGTATTATACAATCAATCGTATGTTTATATAATCATATATATATATATATACATATACATACTATAGATTATATAACATATATATATATGTATATAAACACTATGAATTAATATATATATATATATATACACACACACGCGCGTGCCCACATCAATTTTCGCTTTTTTGGGTTTTTTAAAATTCCTTCAGGATTATTATAATTTCTCTTGTAGTTATTTTGCCATTCTTCCACTTTCGATTATTATTGCTATTGTACTCGTCACAATTATTGCTGTTCTTGTTGTTTGGAAATGTTTTTTTTTCGTCTTTTTTTAAATACTGGGGTTTTTTCTTGGGCTGTTTTTTTAGTTTTTAGTTTTAAAAGGAATATAAAAATGGAAGTGAAGAATTTTTCTGCTTCTCCTCGTCGTTGTTTTGAGTTTGTTTCTGTTTCTATTCTTTCTTGAGTTCTTGCTTTGTGTTTTTTGATTTGTCTTGTATATTTTTGTTATATATTTTATTGTTTTTGTTTTTGTTTTTTTCGTTTTATTTTCTTTAATTCACCGCCTTGTTTGTGTGTGTGAGAGAGAAAGGGAGGAAGAGAGCGATGGATAGAGAAATAGAGACAGACTGAGAGTGTGAGAAGCAGAGAGAGAGAGAAATTGTGTGTGAGAAGAGAGAGAAAGCTAATGACTGAGAGAGGGAGAACCTTGACTAACAACAACAACAGTTCTATTGGAAGCAGTTGTGTGGATGGCTGGCTGGATGTAGTGTCGGACGGCAGGGAGAGGCGGTTCTGTGGAAGGAGGAAGGCACTGTAATTGATGAAGGTGGGGGGGGGTGCAAAAGTGGTGTTGGTGGTGGATTTGTAGTAGCAGTGGTGGATATAGTAACGGTGGTGGTGGTGGCGTTACAGATGCGGTGGATGTTGGAATAATGCTGGTAGTTGTGCTGCTCCTCCTGTATATGTGTGTGTGTGTGGATGGAGAGAGACACGGTGTTTTTCATGTGTGTGCAGTAGAGGTGAGCATGTGTTTACAATGGGGAGGGGTATTGTGATGGGGGCCCGTCCTGAGAATAAGGAAGTATGAACGTGTGCAGGTCCCACTGTGTCTTAAAGCTGTCCCCCCTCGTTTCTCTCTCTCTCTCTCTCATTCTCTCAGTTCTGTCATATTTCTGCATGGATCTGTGTACTTATATGTGTCCCCAGGACAGTATATATTGTATTTTCGTTACACAGTGCCACACCGTAGATATGAATGTGCATGTGTGTGTTTTACACTGTACATGGCCATATGTGTCTGACTGCTGCACTTTCAGTATGTGTGTGTGCGTGTGTGAGAGCGTCACTTTATCTCCGCAGCACAAAAGGCTACCACCCAACCCACACAGTTATAAATCCAAAGATCCAAGTGTGAGACAAAATCTCTCCCTCTCGTATGTATATATATAATATAAGGAGGAGAGAGAGAGAGAGGGAGAGATGATGTGTGGGTTGTTTAGTGGCTGTGTGTGTGGGTGTGACTCTTGTGGACTAAGAGTACTTTTCTCTCTCATACGTACATACATACATACATATTTGTGTGTGTGTGTGTATATATATACTATCCGTATCACGTCCTCATTTTGTTGTTTTTTTGAACTTATATATATATATATATATATATATATATATATAGAGAGAGAGAGAGAGATGAACCATAAAGAGGGCAACTTGACTAAGAGAGAAGAAATTCTGAAAAATCCTGCTCAGTGAGGAAGTGTGCACCACTGAAGCTAATCCATGTAGAAGAGCAGTAATTCTGAATAGAAACCTACATGGAGGGGACATGGACTCCGCAAACTGCTGAAGAAATAAGCTGTCTTGGAGGCGAACAATTCTGAATAATAATTGTCACAGTGTAGAGGGAACTCTAGCCATGACAGACAAGGTCTCTTGTAATGGTGACGCAATGAATGCACTCACACTATGCTGTAAAATGATCAGTGATAGGAAGGTTATCCAACCATGGAAACCATATCAAAATCACAAATATAATCTTTTCTGCTTGTAGGTAAAAGTCTTGAATTTATTTATTTTTTTTTTTTGTGTGTGTGTTTTTGCTAGTTGGTTGCATTGATCCTAGTGTCCAGCTAGTACTTTATTTTATCAAACCTAAAAGGACAAAAGACAAAGTCAGCTTTGATGGAGTTTGAACTCGGAACATAAGGCTGGAAGAAATACTGCAAAGCATTTTGTCAAATGCACTAATGATTCAGCCAGTTCGCCACCTTAACTGGATTCAAATTTTGGTAAAACCTACCAATTTTAGGGGAAGGGGTAATCAATTACATCAACTCCCTCCATATTCTACTGGTACTTATTTTATTGAGCTCGAAAGGATAAAAAGCAAAGTTGACCTAGGCAGGGTTTGAACTCAGAACATAAAGAGCCAGAAGAAATTCCGCTGAGCATTTCGTTCGAAGCAATAACGACTCTGCCAGCCAAGCCACCTTAACAGTCACAAATATAATGAAAGGGACGAAGAAGGCATACAGGAGTCACACTTACCAGGTTAGTTCAGTGTACAATAGGGGAACGATCAGGTGGAAACATCTACAACCAAAACCGAGAAGTCATCCATCATCAAACAATCACAAAAGCATTCTTCTTTTCAAATGAGAAACCTGACATCAGACAACCTACTCCACACCCAACCCCTTAAGCACTGGGAACCTCCCTCTTCTTGTCAAGTACAAGTCTTTAGGGACTGCCATCATCGTTGTCGGCATAATGAAAGGTAAGTACGAACACATTGTAGCAATGCTGGAGGAGATGTGTGGTGGTGGACAAGTGGTACGGTGGAGCAGGAGCTCCAGCCATCAAATCCATCATGAGTGAGGAACAGAGGTATAAATTATTCTAGGTGGGCAACAGTGATGGTAGGGATGGACTAGGCATATTGTTGAAAAACAAATAAAGGTACCAACATAAAATATCACCATCATCATCATCATCAGTTTAACATCTACTTGTCCATGATTGCATAAGATAAGAGTATGTTGGGGGAGAGTATTCTACAGTTGGATGCCCTTCTTGTTGCCAATGTCCACTTGTTTCAAAGTGAGGCAATAAGCTCTCAGGATATCAAACATCAAAATGGCCTGTACATGTTTATATATGTGAAAAGCCTTAAATCAAACGACACCTTATGGTTGAACCTTTTGCTTATGATGATCACACAACATGCCAAGAGGTGCAAACATGTTTTTTGCAGTGGACTGCAAGTAGAAGTCATCAGCAAAGTCAATAGTTACAAGCCAGTGAACACACATGGAAACAAGGCATATATGAACTTAGACATACGCACACACACACACATACAGTGGGCTTCTTTCAGTTTCCATCTACCAAGTCCGCTCACAAGGTTCTGGTCGGTCGAAGGATATAGTAGACATTTGCCCAAAGTGCCACACAGTGAGACTGAACCTGAAACTTGTTGGTTGGGAAGTGAACTTGTTAACCTCATAGCCATATCTGCATCTATGTGACAATAATTAAATTTAGACTTGTGATATGCAACAGTTACTTCTGCAAATGCACCATCAGGACTGATAGATGAGCAGAGAGGCCATTTCTGTGTGCAAACCAATTCAGTAATGAACGAGAACAAACTTAGACATGATGGACAGCATCCTCATGGCTCCACCAATATACAAGAAGGCTATGGATATGGTACAAAAAAAAATGAGAAGGGATGAAGACTCTTGAAGATTTGTGACATAAAAGACCTAATATATACACATATATATATATATATAACAGATATCTATACATATAAATGTATGTATATATATATGCCTGTATAAATGTAGATATATACAGGCATATATATATTGACAAATATGAGGTGTAGTGGAATCACCCAAAGGCTTTGACACACAGCAGCAATGCACAGGAAATAGGTTTACGTGAATACCTTGGTGGATCCTTAGAGGTAGTGGATAGTTTCTGTTACCTAGGTGACTTAATTAGCAGTGGAGGAGAATGCTCTGAAAGTGTAGTAACTAGAATAAGAACAAGATGGAGGAAGTTCAGAGAGTTAGTACCAATATGGTGATAAAAGTCCTCTTTCTCGGGTGAAAGGCAAATTGTATGAAGCTTGTGTGTGAACAGTAATACTACATGGTAGTGCAACACTGGCCATGAATGCAGAGGTTATGCAAAGGGTGGGAAAAAATGAAGCTAGCCTGCTCTGCCGAATGTACAATGTCAGTGTGCATGTATAACAAAGTGCAAATGTGTTGAGAGAAAAATTGGACATAAGGGGGCATGAGATGTAACATGCACAAGAAAAGACTGTGTTGGTATGGTCAGGTGATGCATATTGCAGCAGTCCTTCAGTTTTCCTACGTCCTGTAAAAGAACCTGGATGTCTGGGCCTCCAACCAGGTCTTTCGCGATGCTCTTAAAGCCAGGAACTTTCCAGCACCCCCTCGTACATATATACACATAAATATGTACATATTCATTTATTTGTTTTTATGTCTGTTCTTCTAGGCTATTATGAATTCAAGAAACATGTCACCGAGGCAATGGTTTACAGCTGGATGCCTTTCCTGTTGCTAACAGATGACTTGAACTCTGACAACACATCCAACCCATGCTAACATGGAAATCAAACCTAAACTGGTGATGTTAATGATAATGAGACAGGTGTAGGCGAGACTGTGTGGTATGAAGTTTCCTTCCAAACCACATGGTTCTGGGTTCAGTCCCACAACCTCGGACCTGCTAAAGCCTTGTGAGTTGATTTGGTAGATGGAAACTAAAAGAAGCCCACCGTATATATATATACAGAAAAAAGCCCTAGGCTTAAAGAAAAATAAGTACCAGGGTCGATTTGTTCAACGATGAATGTACGTGTGTATATTATATATTCTTTTACACGTTCCAGTCATTTGACTGTAGCCATGCTTTAGTCGAACAAATCGACCCCAGGACTTATTCTTTGTAAGCCTAGCTGCTTTTGTCGAACCGCTAAGTTTTGGGGACATAAAGAAATGTATAACATATATATACACGACGAGCTTCTTTCAGTTTCCAACTAATAATTCCACTCACAAGGCTTTGGTCGGCCCGAGGCTATAGTAGGAAACACTTGCCCAAGGTGGCACGTAGAGGGACTGAACCTGGAACCATGTGGTTGGGAAGCAAGCTTCTTACCACACAGCCGTGCATATATATATATATATATATATATATATATATATATATATATATATATATTTATATATATATATATATATATATTTATATATATATATATATATATATATTTATATATATATATATATATATTTATATATATATATATATATATTTATATATATATATATTTATATATATATATATTTATATATATATATATATATATATATATATATATATATATATATATATATATATATATGGCTGTGGTTAACAAGATCGTTTCACAACCACATGGTTCCAGGTTCAGTCTCATCTTCCACAATGGCTCAGCGCTGGCCAATGCTTTTTGAATGAATTCTGACACACGGCACAGAATAGGTTTCGGACTTAAATAAAGAAAGATGGATTTGATCAACTAAATCCTTAAAAGGGGTGAATATAAATAGAAGTATATATATGTACATACAATGAATGTATGTGTGTGTGTGTGTGTATACATATTTATATACATATATACGTATGAAATAATGTGTGTGAATGTATATGTATATACACACACACACATATATATATACATACAAATATATGTACGTACATATACAAATGCTTGCACAGGTATATAATTGTGCACACATATACTTACACGTAAACACACACACACACTCATTCTAGCCAGATGTCGGGTTTAATCCTAGATTTTCCAGCTGTAACCATCTCATTTCGTTAAGGCTCTCTCCAGTCTCCTCTCCTTATTCAACAGAGAAGGGCCAGATTTATGAGAACTGGCTACTATTTCTTGCATGTTTAGCGACCCCACATAGGCGCTCACTCTTTGGTTTGCGTTATATCATGTGGACACATACTATGGGGTGTGAAATATTTGACCAACTTTTATAATTCTAACAAAACTATAAATTGACTCATAAACGGATTTATGTATGTATATATATGTGTATATTAGCGATCGTTCTTTTCAAATGGGGAGAAAGTACAACACAGGAATACACACACGTATGTATATACACACACACACGCATCCTCATATGTGTATTCCCACGAAGGGACGACTACCAAAAAAACTTTGTGTGAATTATATATACATGTGTGTGTATGCATGTATGTATGTAAAGTGTGAGTGTGTATATATTTTAAATCTGTAGTTTAGGGATCAGTAATCAGAAAATACCAAAGATTATCGCGACCAAGTCACAAAAGAAAAAATTCTCAAAGTTAAAAGAAAAAAAAAAGAGGAAGATATACGATGGGATGTGGTGACATTCATGCCTTTCCGAATGACATTTGCGACGTTCGATTCTCGCACGAGGCGAGATAGCCACAACGTCACGCGGTCCTCGTTTAGCGGAAGAGGCTTACCTTGCTCTCTGTAAATAAATATTGCGCAAGTAGTTTGATATATAAGTATCTATTTATATTCATATTAGAATCTATTTATATTCATATCACAGTCTATTTATATAAGCATGTGTGTGTATGTATGGAGGGGGGGGGATTGGAATATTTTCTTAGCTTATGTCTCTCCCCTCCTCCTCTGTTATAAAACCACTTGAGGTGTGCGTGTGTAGGTTTTGGAAGCAAGAGGGAACCAATGTGGACAATGAGCTTACACCTCTATATGTAACATATATATGTGTGTGATTACCTATATGTTTGCTAAGTGTGTATGTACGGACACAAGGTATGTGTGTGTGTATATATACATATGAATATGTCGGCGCACGTCCATATATATATATATATATATATATATATATACACACATACACACATACATATATATATATATATATATATATATATATATATAAAGAGAAAAAGAGAGAGAGAGCGGGTGTGTGTGTGCGAGTGATATGCGTGTGTATGTATATATATGTCCCATCTCACCAGAACGTCATGGAAACGGGCCAGTAGAGCAATAGAAAGATGAATTGCGGTACTATTTAGAAGAACAACAACAATAGGAACAACGGGGAACGAGGATAAGAAGAATTGTAATAACAATAATAAAGTAAATAAACATAAAAAAATATACTACTAATAATAATAACGGTTATAGTAATTAATAACGAACCTGGTCATCAGTAGCAGCAGCTGTAGTAATAGTAGTAGTAGTGTGGTGGTGATGGTGGTTGTGGTGGTGGTGGTGGTGGTGGCTGTAGTAAGGAAAGTGTGTGTATGTGTGAGACTGTTTTGTTAAGTTGACTGAGAAAGGTGGAGGGAATATGAGGGTGAGTTAGAGAGAGAGAGAGATGGAAGTGAAAGAGAGGGAATGAAATATTAGGTAGGGTATATGAATGGGGAAGATGCTTAAAAAAAAAAAAGTAATAGAGAATATGTGTACGGGATGAGAGGAAAGAAGGAGGTAGGGAGGAAATTTAGACAGGGTAGGATGTTTGTTAGAGGGGGAGAGATGACAGAGAGTGAGAGGAAAGAGAGGGAAAATTAGTGAAAGATATGGAAGAACATTGAGAGTGGGGAGGGAGGAGAATAAAGAAAGATAGAGAGAGAAGCAAAATAGAGAGAGAGAGGGGGAGGAAAATGGAGAGAGAATGGGTTATCCTGAAGAAGGATGGAACTACGAGTCGAAGTGGATGTCAGATTCTACCAGGAGTCAGGGAAAAGGAATGGGAGAATGTTAAAAAATATGATGGAGTTAAAATACAGAAAAAAAAAACATGGTACCAAAGGACAGCATAAAATAAAGAGTAAAAATAAATGGAAGGAAAATTTGAATTAAAAATGGAAGAAATAAATTCTGCTTTTTTTTTTCTTTTACGGTTATTTTCTGGATGTTTTTGTAATTTTTTTGTTTTTGTAAAGAAAAAAATATATAGCAATATATAAAAAGGTCGCTAAAAGAGAAAAGAAGTAGAAAGAGAGCGAGTTAGAGGATAAGACGGAGCAAGGATAGTAAGTTAGATGTGTAGAGGAAGAGGGAGAAAAAGAAAGAGGGAGAAAAAGAAAGAGGTAGAGAGAGAAAGAGAAAGGAGAGAAAGAAATGGAGAAAGTTTAAAGAGAGGGGGAAGTGACAGAGTGTGTGTAAAAAACATGTTAAGTGATGTAGACAGAGTAAAAGTAGAAGGAAACTTTGAGAGGAGGAGGAAGGGGAGAAAACAAAACACTTGGATATATAAGAAAGGTGGAGAAGGATAGGCCAGAGAAGAAGAGGGGGGAAAATGACATTGAGAGAGAGAGAGAGTCAGAGATACAAGATGTACAGAAAGAGGGAAAGCGAGAGAGAGAGAGAGAGAGATATGAGGGGGAAGGGGAGGAAAAACGTTAAAAAATATCAACGCAGAGATAGGTTAAAGATAGGCTAGAGGTAGGAAGAGGCTGACAGTAGGAGTGGGAGTAAGAGATAAAGAAGGGGAGGAGGTGAAGCTGAGGTAGATAAAAAAATGAGAAAGAAATAAAAAACCCAGCAGCGTGACACACAGACAGAGCAGAGCTGTGGTGCTTTTTTTAAGTTTATTCGGAAACTTTGCTTTTATTGTTTTGTATTGTTGTTGTTGCTACCGATTTTTTTTTCCTTTCTCTTATCTATTTTGTTGTCTTTTGGTTTTGGTTTTTGGTTTTTGGTTTTTGGTTTTTTTACACAGAATGACTCAGTTTATCGCAGAAATAGAGAAAGGGAGGATGAGAGAGAAAGGAAGATAGGTGAAAGAGAGAGGGGGAAAGAGAAAGATAAAGAGTCTTAGAGGGAAGGAAAAGAGAGTGAGGTGAAAAAAATAAGGCAGTGAGATAGGAGAAAAAGAAGAGAGGGAAGGATAGAGATAGAGAGTGAGGAACAGAGAAAGATAGAGAGAAACAGAGAGTAAGAGGTGGGAGGAAAGAGGTAAAAAAATAAGGAAATGAGGATAGAAAGAAAGAGGGAGAAAGAATGGGTAAAAGGAGACAACAGAGACAAAGACGGAGTGAATGAAAAGAGAGAGAGAGAAAGAGGGGTTAAAAAACTAAGTTTGTAAAAGGGAGGAAGAGAAAGATAGAACAAGAGAAAGTAGGAGGGAAATATAAGAATGTGTATGAGAGAGAAAGGATGAGAAAAGGGCGAAGAAAGATTGGGGAAAGAAAGTAAGGAAAAGAGAAAGGGAAGTGAGATTGATGGTAAGGAGAAAGAGAGAAAGGCGTAGAGAAGAAAGGATAGGGAGTTTAGGAATAATTGATAGATAGATAAATTGAGAGAGGGAAAGAGGGCATTTTTATTTTTTGTTCCAGAGACAGAAGTAAGGGGGAAAGCAAGAGGAAATTAAAAAGAGGGGTGAGAAAGGAAGGGCATAGATATAGTAAGAGAAAAAGGAGAGGGTAAGGGAAAGAGTGAAAGAGTAGAGGCGAAATGGGGCAGAGTGAGACAGAGACACACTGAGAGGGAGGAGAAGAAAAGCTAAGGTAGAAAAAGAGAGAGTGTAATAAAGAAACTGAGGGAGGGAGAATAGGGCAAAGATGAAGATAAAGAGGGAAAAAACGAAAGGAACAAAGGGAGGGAGAAATATAAACCAAAAATAGAGAGTAGAGAGAAGGTAAAAGAGAGGGAGTAAAAGGAATAGGGAGGGAGAATGAAAGGGAAAAATAAGCGTGTAAGGAAGATGAGTGAGATAAGAAAAAAAACTAGGAAATTAGAAAGAGAGGAATTGATATAGAGGTGAGGGGGTGAAGAGAAAGAGAGAGAGAGAGAGAGGGGGGGATGAGACGCGGGTTTGAAAGAGGGGAGTTTCTAACAAAAGAGAGACTGTACGACGCACAGACATTCATGTGTGCTTGTGTGGAACTAACAGACTCTCTTGTATTGAGGAATGGAATTTAGAGAAGTAACAAAAAAAACAAATTTATAGAATGGTAGTAATTTGTGCTGGTGGTGACGGCGGCGGTGGGATAGTTCTGATGGTGGTGGTGGGGACGGTCGTGATGGTGGTGGAGCTTGTTTGTTATGTAGTGGTGGTGGTGTCGGCGGTGGGATAGTCGTGATAGCGGCGGTGGTGGTGGTGGTTGGGGTGCGGGGTGACGGTGGTGGTGGTGGTGGTGGTGGTAGTTAGTGATGTTGATGACGACGATGATGATGATTATTGTAGAGGTTATTTTACGGAGGTGGTGGTGAGGTGGAGAAGTGCAGAAGTAGCAAAGGTGAAGATAGCAGTGGTTATATTCATGATGATGGTAGTTATACCGTTGGGGGAGGGGGTGGGGATGATAAAGGTGGTGAATAGAGCAGTGAGGGTGGTGGTGTCGGTGCTAGCGATAGTAGCAGTGGTGGTGGTGGTGGTGGTGGTGGTGCTACTGATTGTGGTAATTGAGGTGGTGCAGGAGGGGGTGATGAAGGTGGTGGGGATGGGGGGGGGTTGAATGAAGGGTATGGTGGTAACGTTGATAACGATGGTAAGGATGCTGGCAGTAGTTGTGATGGAGATGGTTACAGTGGTAATGATGCTGGTGATGATGATGATGATGATGGTAGTGCTAATAGTAGCCATGCTGGTGGCGGCGGCGGCGGCGGTGGTGGTGGTGGTAGTGAAATTACTTGAGGTGACAGGAAGACGATGGTGTTGATGATGATGGCTGTGATGCTGTTGGTAAGGATAACGATGATGATGATGGTGGTGGTTGTGATGGTGACAGTGGTAATGCTGTTGATAATGATGATGGTGACGACGACGACGATGACGATGACGATGATGATGATGATGATGACGGTGATGACGATGATGATGAGGAGGATGATGATGGTGATGCTGATAATGATGAGGATGATGATGATGACGGTGATGATGATGATGATGATGATGATGATGACGGTGATGATGGTGATGAGGATGATGATGAGGATGATGATGACGGTGATGATGATGATGGTGATGGTGATAGTAGTGATAAAAGAGTACAAGGAAGATAACAGCCAGTAGGCTTGAAAGGCTAATGATATGGTAGATTGGAAGATGGAGGCAAGGCGAGAGGGAGAGGACTGGAAACTTATCTGTGTTGGACAGAAAATAAATTATAATCTGTTTTGAACGCAGAGAAAATGTGTGTGTGTTTTTTTTGTTTTTTTTTTAATTTTTGGTCTCTCTCAATCTGCAAGAATTTTTTTTTTTCAAAAATGTGCACATGTCCATATGTATTATGTCTGTGTGATGTTTATATACATAGCATACATATGTAGGTACATATATATACACATACATATATATATATATATATATATATATATATATATATATATATATATATATATATATATATAAATATACGTATGTGTATATGTGTGTGTTTGTGTACATACATACATATATATATACACATACATATATATATATATATATATATATATATATATATATATATATATATATATATATATATATATATATATATATATATATATATGTACACACATATCTGTATACACACATATTTACATGTATATGGTATATGTGTGTGAGTGTATGTAAATATATATATATACATACACACACACACATATATGTATATATGTGTGTGTGTGTATGTAAATATATATATATATATATAATCAGACTGGAGACTGGTGCGCCCTTCCAGCGTGCCGGCCTGGTCAAACTGTCCAGCCCATGCTAGCAAGGGCAACAGACATTAAATGATGATGATGATACATACATATTTATTTATATATGTACGTATATACATACACACTTACACACACACACACACATATATATATATATATATATATATATATATATAAATAAAAACAGACATATGTAGTGTAAACATACATATTACATTCCCTATTTTATCACCTTTTATTTTGTTTTTTTATTAATTTCACTCAGTGGACTGTGGCCATGCTGGGGCAGTACCTTCAAGGGTTTTAGCATGTGTGTGTGTGTGTGTATATACATACATACACTTACACACACATATATGTATATATCAAAACAGGAGACAGGAAAAAATTGTTGGTATAATTTATTCATCATTACACATGTTTCATTTGCTAATAAGAGTTACAAATTTGTACATGTAGGAGACACATGTAAGGTATCTTCTACTAGAAATCCTTCAGACAGAGAATCAAATTACACACACACACACACATATATATATATATATATATATATATATATATTGATAGAAATGGCAAGACAACAAAAGAATGAAGGAGACCTCGATGCTGATTGGTTGCTGAACAGATAGATCACATGAAACAACTGTGGCTGGTTTGTGATGTCTGCTTGGCTTACTTGTAATTTGGTTTCAATCACTGCAACACTTCTCTCTCTCTCTCTCTCCCTATATATGTATGTGATCATATTTCTCTTTATGCGTATGAGGAGAGGGCAAGTGTTTTATGTCAATAATATTCAATTAACACATTGTAATGTCTCTCTTTCATTCTATCTGTATGTGTATATTTCTGTGTGTGTTTGTCTCCAGCACTACAAAAGACTGTCACCAAAACAGGCTGACTGTCCAGTCAACCAGGCCATATTCCCAGTGTCCAACCAGTTGTGCCCAGTTCCAGTGGTGAGACATCTCCATTCTCTGTTCCTGAACTCTATCAATCCTCTGACATGGAAACCATGACGAGGGGAAACCTTACAGGTGCAGTAAAGTAGCAAACCTACCTGAAGGGCCAGCTTGATACCAGATGGCAATTGTTATAAGACTGGGTCTTCCCACGGGGCTTCTCCATTGCTGTTACCCCATGGAGTTGTAGATGGCAATTAACTTCAAGAAGCTCAGTCACCCTGTGACAGTCCTTGCTTCTAAACCTACCAGATCTCCGCAACACTCTCCTGGTGGAATGAATCAAATGGCCGGACCAGTTTAGTCATTGATCACTCAACCATGTGACAGGTAGGACTGGGTTATATAAGTCCTCAAGTAATTATTATACTACCTATCTCTCTCTCTCTTTATCTGTCTGTCTGTCTCTCTCTCTGTCTATCTATCTATCTATCTATCTGTATATCTATCTATATAATAATAATAACTATTATTATTATTGTTGTTGTTGTTATTATTATTATTATCCTTTCTACTATACACACAGGGCCTGAAATTTTGGGGAAGGGGATAAGTTGATCACATCGACCCCAGTACTTGATTGGTATGTCATAATAATAATAATAATCTTCCCATTTTTAGAAGGCAATTGGATAAAACTAGATGATAGGGACCTTCAATTTCCTGGTGCTGAGAACAAAGCCATATTTGCCACTATCCCTAAAGCAGTGACCATTGGTGTTCTAAAAACAATAAACAATACATTTTGTAACTTGTTATTGTTGCTGCCTCTGCTGCTGTTTGTTGTCCCTTATTGTCCTTCTTCTGCAAAAGGGATCTTACTGTCTCATATTAAAACTGCTTGCTTTCTTTTACCTTTCCCTAGCAGTCAAATTAGTTTTTCTTTCTACACCTACAATAAGGTACAACTCCAGAATAACTTTGTGAATCATCACTGGTCATCAAGACCTCCGTATCTACTTGACCACAGGTTTTTTTTTCATTTTAACTCTTAACTAAAAGCCAAGGTTCAACATCATTAGAAATGTCCATGGTCATAACCCTTGAGTCACATCATTCTGTCCATTACGCCAACAGCCAAAGGGCAGGTGAGCGATACGTCAACTCCACCTGTCACCTCCACTCTTCTGTAGTATTAAACACCAGAAACATGCTTCCATATGCCCCAGCTTGGTCAAAAGAATACATATTGAGTCACACACTGGCTACGATTTCTTCCAACAGTTCTTGTGCAATGACCTGGAAGCCATCTGTATTTTAGTTAAAGAAAGGTAAATAATTTCCTACTTTATTTCTTGCAGAAAAAAGCATTATCCCTCATAAAACACATCTTCCATGTTTTTATTTCCTGGGGACCAACCAATATGGAGCACCTGTTTCTTTCACAACAATTAGTAAAATTATTATCATTGTATTTAATTTTATTGGAGATAACATTCTTTTATTTGTTACAATGTCTGCTTGTACAAATGCCCAGGTTGTTTGTTCTCCACCAACACTGCTGTGTTAACCATTCAACATGAATACTACTCAACATTACCTCTTCACCATTAACACTGTTCAGTGTTAACTGTTCACCACCAATACTGCTTATTGTTAACTGTTCATTAACATTGTTCAGTGTTAATTGTTCCAGACCACTGCTCAGTGTTAAATTCTCACCACCAATGCTGTTCAGTGTTAGTTGTTCACTACCAACACCACTCTGTATGAACTGTTCACCACAAACACTGCCTTGTATTATCTGTTCACCAATACTGCTCAGTGTTAACAATTCACCACCAACGTTGCTCAGTGTTGTCTGTTCACCACCAACATTGTTCATTGTTAACTGTTCTCTGTTCACACTGACTAGTATTAACTATTTACCACCAACACTGCATAGTGTTAACTGTTCACCACTAACATTGCTCAGAATTCTTTCTCCCCTTTATTTCGTATTACTCCAGTCCACTCAGCTGGCAAAAATGAGTAGTACTTGTATTTCAAAAAGCCAACCTTGTTACACTGTGTCACGCTGAATCTCTGAGGGAATTATGTTAAGGATACACGTGTCTGTGGAGTGCTCAGCCACATGCAGGTCAATTTTGCGAGCAGGCTGTTCCATCAATTGGATCAACTGGAACCCTTATTGTCATAACCGATGGAGTGCCACTTTATTGTGATTGGCGTAACTATGAGAGTTGCATTCATTCAGAAATCTTCTCTTTTGGGAGCGGCAAGGATTGTAAGAAAGTTTCTTGATGTCTAAAAAAACTGGTTACAACCCAGTATCAAGGACATTGAGTTTGAATTTAAAACATTCATGCACACCCTGGATAATAAGGAGTCTTTTGTGCGGGATGGGCAACTCAATCTGAAGAAAATTCTAACTGGGCCCCACTTGCAAGGTCATACATTGTTTATCTTGATATGAGATCATGATACGCACATATGGTTGTAATGCATGCGCCTGGTATACCCTTATCAGATGGGTATACTGGGCTTCGTGTATTTGTACCCCAGTATCACTTTGATGGTATGCACTGCTCTCTCACTCAGTAATAATAATAATAATAATAATAATAATAATAGCCAGTCATATAACAGATGGGATTCTTAGACTGTGAAAAAAGAAAACAATAATTTTTAAAAAATGAAACAGAAAATTTTCTTTTTCTCTTTAGACTTAAAAATTAAATTCCTATTTTTCCATTTCTTATGAACGCTACCAAACCATTAGTAAATACAATGTGTATGGGAGAGAGGAGGAGAGAGGAGGAGAGAGAGAGAGAGAGAGAGAGAGAGAGAGGAAGAGAGAGAGATATGAGTGTGTGGGGTGGATGGCTGCAGGGTGATGAGATGGCTAGATTAGAATTAACTGCAGATTAAAATAAAACTGAAACTAAACAAACATAAAAACATGCTAATTAATAGCTCATCTAATCTGCTGTGTCATGAAATGTGTCGTTTCATTTAATTATTATTATCTCATTAAAAATTTTCTTCAATAACCGCACCCCCACCTCCACCCCTCTTCTCGTCTGTTCCTGCCACCACCACCACCACCACCACCACCCAATGCCTGCCACTGCCACAACCACCATTGGGGTTTTTTCCAGATTTTCTTCCAATTTCTCTTTCTCCCCCATTTTTTAAAAAATTTAATTTTTATTTCTTGTTTTTCCTTTTCTTTATTGTATTTTTTTTTCTCTCCATATTTAATGTCTCCAAGACACTCTAATTCCAACTCTTCTCACCTTAGGCTTCATGCCTAATTAATAAATTATTGCTTATTGTTATTGTTACTAATTTTTGTTTTTTAATTGTTTTTAGTGGCAAAATTAATTACCACCATCATCATCATTGTGCAGAGGGCATCAAAATCACCACCACCACCACCACCGCAATGACCACCAACACCATCACCATCATCATCATGACAGATTTTCTACCAAGTCAGGAATGTATACTTTCATGTGAAGCTGTGGTTTTTATGCATGTCCCAAACAGTACAGATTATAATTGAAATCAAACTGGCTGCAATTAAGACTGGCTGACAGAGTGGACATGTTGTCCCATGACCATATGACTGTGAGCTGAACGCTCTGACCACCAGGCATGGGCCACATGCTACCAAATACAACAAAGACCTCCAGACACTGACAAACATGAACCAGGACCAAACACCAAGGGTAAGAACTAAAAGGGAGAAAAACCTCAGTATTTAACCCTTAAGCATTCAGATTACTCAGTCAAATCATCAATCATCATTTAACGTCCGTTTTCCATGCTAGCATGGGTTGGACGATTTGACTGAGGACTGGTGAAACCAGATGGCTACACCAGGCTCCAATCTGATTTGGAAGAGTTTCTACAGCTGGATGCCCTTCCTAACGCCAACCACTCCGAGAAAGTCATATAATTACCCCAGTTGCTCCCATATTTCTTTTGAAATACGCTGCTTTTGGTTCAATTAATTTTGAAAATAAAGAATTTAGTAAAATAACTTTGTCCTTAGGAAACTGGTGTTTGGAAGATGAATCAACATAAGATTCAGATGGAAGATTTTAATTCAGATCACTTTTAAATAGAAAGTGTATATCACAGAACCAGGAACAGTCTCAGACAGGTTGATATCAAATCGGACATAATTCTTTTGTCTCTATATTTCTGTTGAAAATACACTGCTGTTATTTCAACTAATTTTGAAAATAATAAAGAATTAAGTAAAATAACTTTGTCATTATTACGCTGGTGTTTGGAAAATAAATTATCATCAAATTTAGACGGAAATTTTTAATTTAGGTCACTTTAAACCCTTTTGTTTTAATATTTTCGATTGAAATACCCTGTCTCTGATTCAAGTTTGAAAATAATGAAGTATTCAGTAAAATCATTTTGATCTTGTTAAGCTGATGTCTAAAGATAAAATTAACATTAAATTTTAATGTAAAGTATTAATTTAGATCAGTTTAACACTGGAAGTTTGTTTAATAGAACCAGAGACAGTCTCAATCAGGTTAGCATCAAAAGGGTTAAAGATGGTACACTTCGTAGTTGTTTTGGTACAAAAAAAAAAAGACAGTTAAATTCTGTGAAGTTTTCACCTGTTCTTTATATACTTTGTGGTTTTGCTGTCATGAATGTATAAAATCGAAGCAAACTTGAATTCTTTCATGGCTGGTGAAGCTCTTAGTCATGTGCTATGAATGCCTCCGGTTTGCAGAAGTACAATTGTGTCCTGGTGTAACATGGATTTATTTTAATATATATATACCTTGTGTGTGCATGTAATTTGTACCTTTGTAATTGGGTGCATTAAGTTGCACCCCTTTATGACAGGCAGTAACTTATGCATTCGATGAACAAACGTTTATAAAATAAAATCGAATTATTGGGACCAAAGAAATCTTGAAGGTCCAATGACAGAAACCAGTAAATGTGTGTGTGTCTATGTATTCTGTAAAAAGCGATAAATTTCATACAAGATAACAAAACAAGGGCAAAAATTGGAGGAAATAGGGGTATGATTATACTTGAGCTTAATAAAAGGTAAGAAACAATATATGATGGAGGATTTTTAGGAAGAAAAAGTGAGGTTTGTATCATATTTAGGATTGCATTGAACTCAAGTAAATACAGTGCGCACATGTATATAAATACACACATGCATATATATATAAACATACATATGTTGAAGCATATATGTTTATACATATGTGTGTATGTATGTGTATATATATGTTAATTTTTATGTGTAGTTGCATATAAAAATCAGTTAAAGATAAATTTAAGGATCACTCATTATTTTTCAGTAAAGTACCACATTTTGTTTTTATATGAAAAAGTTGAGTTATTTTTCTGCTTTCAGCTTAAAACAACTCTTCATCAGATTAGCTGAGGAAGGTCAGTCATCACTTCCCATGTAAAAACAATGTACATATACATGCACACACACAAATAACCATCTCTCTCTCTCTATATATATATGTATATAGCACGCACACACACACTACACATATATCCTCTCAGATACATGCATGTATATCATAAGTCATTTTCATATCTATAAGAAGATCAGCAGATGAATGGGTACAGCAGATGACCACCACCTGAGTACTTTAAGGATAGGTGACCCCAAGTGAAGATGTGTATATAGTTATTTGTGGACTTCTGACACTATCTTAAGTCTCATGCATTACAGTTTGCAAACTTCAATTGTTTCACTGAGAAAATCCAGCGACAGATTATAATTTTTTTAAACTGGAACGCTTGAAAATTGCAAGCTATAAAGTATGAAACCCCTAAAGTAGAGCTGAAAATCCACAAGTAAAGAGAGTATTTATCTATCAATGCAGAGTTCAGTACTCATTCTTACTGTTCCACCAAAATGTGTGTGTGTGAATATATATATATGTATGTTTATATGGGTTTCTAAATAGTGAAGAGGAAGTTTAAGTAAGTAGGAATGAATATCCAGGCCATAAAGAACACCAATACATCATCATAATCATCGTTTAACATCTGCTTTCCATGCTAGCATGGGTTGGACGATTTGACTGAGGACTGGTGAACCAGATGGCTACACCAGGCTCCAATCTGGTGTGTGTATAAATATGTAGGGGATCACATAGCCCTCAATTAAGTACATATAAACGTACAAGAAGTAGATGGCCCATAGCTTTCATATGAGTATGTATGGTTATTTAGAATATAGATGGTCTTCATATACGAATGTGTAGGAAGCCATTACACATGGCGCTCACATAATTATATATCAACGTGTAGGTGGATGGTGGACGACCATTGTTGTGATTATATATGAATGCATAGAGGATGGATGATCGATGAGTATACAAGGGTTGCCTAGAAGGCAGATGATTTCTAAGTGAGCAAGGTAGCTTTGAGATGACAAATAGGTATTTCTGTAGAGGTGGTTTGATGGCACATGGCTGTGTAAAAGATAGAGGACAGGAACCAAACTATTATAAATAGTGATAGATGGATGATTGTTACATGAATATATTGCTGTTAGCGGCCTCCAAATTGGAGAATACATTGGCCAAGGTGGCTATGTAAAAGGGCTGGAACAGTGCTATGTGAGTATGACGTGGTTGGTTACTGGAAAATAGTTTTATATATATGTGTGTGTTTAAAGTTGGGTCAGCTATGACTGGACATGTCTCTGATCACAAGTGTTCCATGTGTTGCCATTGGCATCCTATTATTTTGTGTATCTAGAACATTATCCAATCGGTCCTTCATTTTTTGAAGACATAGAAGTTGTAATTTGAAAGAATTTGGTTGCTACTTCTAGCAGACCAAACGACTGCATAGAGGCTACTTCTATTGGCTTTATTTATATAAAGCATATAATGACCTTGACAATTACTGAGCGTGTGTTTATATGAATTTGCAGACAGCTGTTCATGCAGGTGTATTTATACATACATATACTTATATATATACCCACATGTATACATATATATATACACACAAGCATACATGCATACATGTATACATACATACATTCATACAAATGCACATACACGTACATGGGTAGATGACTGCCAAGCAGGTATGTTGATGGTCGATGACTTGAAATGAAAGTAGATGTGCAGTTTGGAGACAAATGACAAACATGCGGGTTGATGACAAATGTGCAGCTGGCGACTGATGTGCAGGTTGGTGATTGGTCTGTGGATGAAGCTGGTAGATGATTCACATGATGATCGGAAAGCAGTGGTAGAGTAGCAGGTGGGCCAACCTGGGTAGAAAGGATAGATACACTGGCCCATCAGGAGCAAAACTGCCGTGCAACGTGAATAGGGAAGACTGAACTAAGACACAGGAACGTTGTCTTTGGTCACTGTCAGTGGGCAATAAACAAGGAAAGAATGACCACTAGGGAGTCAAAGGTGAACTGGAAGCTTAGGCAAAACCCTCAGCTCTTTCAGTACTGTTGTTATTTTTTTTTGTTTTGTTATGTTTTTTTTTGTTTTGTTTTCAGATAAATGATTCCAGTTTATGTTTCTAAAGAAGAAAAAAAAAAAAAAAGAAAAAATATAATGATAATGATGACGATGACAACAAATAACTACAACCAAAACAACAACCAAAAACAATAATAATGAAAGTAATAATGATTTCTTGGTTAATTAAGAGGGAGCATGTTGAAGTTAATGAAGGATTATGAGCTAATTAGAGAGCTTCTTTGCAGTCACTCAACCTGTCAGAAACAGCAGCCATGTCTTTCTCAAACCACAACCTTCAGTCTTTGAAAAAATGGAAGGACACAATGGACAATGAAGTTCTGGATATATAAAAAGACTGGATGGCTATGGTTGGATTGTCTTATATTTGTCTGATCAAGTATTAGCTGGGGATCAACAACAACAACATATTCTTTTAGTAATAGTTTCAAATTTTTAGGCACAAGGCCTGCAATTTTAGGGGTTGGCAGTTTGTTGCTTACACTGACCCCAGGTTAAACTGGTTGTTTATTTTACTGGCACCAAAAGGGTGAAAAGCAAAGGGCGACCTTGGCAGGATTTGAACTCGGAACATAAAGAGTTGGAAGAAATGCTGCTAAGCATTTTGTTCAACAAGATTACGATTCTGCCATAACAATAATAATAATAATAATAATAATAATAATAATAATAATCCTTTCTACTAGAGGCACAAGTCCTGAAATTTGGGGGCAGGGAACTAGTTGAATTACATTGATCCCCAGTGTTTCACTGGTACTTAATTTTTTGTTTTGTTTTCAGATAAATGATTCCAGAATTTGAACTCAGAACATAGCGGTGGACGAAATACTGCCAAGCATTTTGGCTGGTGTGTTAACGTTTCTGCCAGCTCACCGCCTTAGATAATAATAATAATAATAATAATAATAATAATATTAATTCTTTCTACTATAGACACAAGGCCTGAAATTTGGTGGGAGGGGGCCCAGTTGATTAGATTGACCCCCAGTACCTGACCGGTACCTATCTTATTGATCCTGAAAGGATGAATGGTAAAATCAGACTTGGTGGAATTTGAACTCAGAATGTGAAGACGGACAAAAATGTCACTAAGCACTTTTGCCCAACATGCTAACGATTCTGCCAGCTTACCACCTTAATAATAATCTTTTTAATTAATGGGGGGGGGGGGTTAGAGTTGATTAAGTCAATATCAATATTTGACAGGTGGCTTATTTCATTCCATATATTGTGGCAGAATGGATGGAAACCTGCTAGAAATAACAGCCATATGTTTCTTAAATTTACAACCCCAGCATCTTAAATTAAAAGATGGAATGGTTCTACCCTGATTGAGATAATCGTTCTAGTAATTACCATCCCATCTTATTTTAAGGAATGATATATCTAGGACTCTATTATCTTATGATGGCAGTGCGTGATTAGAGGAATATTTAGCTGCTGTTTCTTGTAGGTTGAGAGACCAGTTAGTGGCCTCAAACTCAGGTTTGTTAGACTTTATAGTGGTTTAGTACTGTAGGACTATTGTAGCATAGTTGCTGTTATTTAGCCCTTGGTCAGACCTGATTCAGTAAACCCAGGATTAAAAATCAGTCCAGGCATGACCACCCTATCATTTTTTTCTTATTTAAGGCATTGTGTATTCAGACTTGCTGTTGTTGTTTAAGATAAGAATAAGGACCACTCAGACCATAGCAACTCATCCAGCTCCATGAAAATGGAAAAGTGAATGTAAAATTATGATGATATATTTGTGTGGTTGTATCGGTGCAAGATTTCAGTTGGCCCAGTGATATGGTAGTAGACACTATACGGAGGGGGAGGGGGAGCTGAAAAGTTCCTGGCTTTGGGTAAAAGAAAATACTGGAGGATCAGTTAATTATGATTTTATTCAATATGTTCTCCTCTGAGATTCACACACTTATTGCAGTGGTCCTTCAGTTTTTCTAAGCCCTGCAAAAGAACTTGGAAGGTTCAGCCACCAACGAGGCCTATCACAGTACCATTAAAGCCAGGAACTTTTCAACACCCCTTCATGTATTTAAAGATGGGTAGCATTGGTATTTGGTTTTGAATCCTTACATTCTGAGTTCAAATCCTGGTTAGGTTGACTTGTTTTTCTTCATTCTGGTGTCAGTAAAATTGTAACAAAGTATAGGGGTTAATATAATGATTGACTGAAAAGACAGTGCCCCAGTATGGCCACAGTCCAATGACTGAAACCATAAAATGATTAATAGAAGAAGACTTCTTTAACCCTTTATGGGCTCGTGGGGTCCCTTGAGACCCCAGCAAATTTTACAAGTTATGTAACTACTACATTTTTTATTGAAATGATTTTATATCTCTTGACTTTTATTGTCAATAGTTTATGTATGCACATACAAATTTTCAGTTAAAAATTTCCAGTCATATGGATGTTATAGCATAAAATATGATTATTGGGGTCCAACTGCACCCTATTGGCCTTATGGGAAATTACTTTTTGTTTCTTTTTCAGATATTCTGATGAACTATAAGTCAATTTTCTTTGTATTTGTTCTGGTATGAATCGATATCCTTTTTTTCTCTTATTCGTTTTGTTCATATGTACAACATTAAACAAATGCTACTTTATGGATAGTGCGGAAATGTGCAAAAATAAAATAAGACATCTGGTGTTGGTGTGTTCATGAGCCCATAACTTGGTGGTTCAACAAAAAGGGATAGAATAAGTACCAGGCTTTTAAAAATTAAGTATGGGGTCAATTTGTTTGACTAATATTCAAGGAAGTGCTTCAGCATGGCTGAAGCTTGATGATTGAAACAAGGAAGAGGTAAAAGACACTGGATAACAGCTTCATTTATGTATATTTTTAAAATTCTCGATATAAAACACACACACACACACACACACATTTACATACATTATGCACACGATCACATACATATATACTTCAGTCCACATGCACATAGGAAAATTACCTGAGATAGACTGGAATCCTATCCAGGAAGGAATATGCCTCTCATCTGCTCAATGCTACTGAATCTGGAAGTAAGCAATCAACCTTATGAGATCTCCATGGTTGGTGATGAAAATATTTCAGTTAAACACAAAACACCATGATTTGTGGAAGCATGAAACTCCATTGTTGATAAAATTTGCAATATGTTTCTTATACATTAAACGCACAAATATATACACACATGAAGGCCAGTCAGGCGGTACTGGCAACGGCCACGCTCAAAATGGTGTATTTTACGTGCCACCTGCACAGGAGCCAGTCCAGCGGCCCTCTGAGAGTGTAGTGGGTGCTTTTTATGTGCCACCAGCGGGTCTGGCATAGATCACGTAGTGCTTTTTATGTGCCACCAGTACGGGAGCCAGTCAGAGGGCACTGGCATTGGCCATGGCTGAGATCAAATCCTGCTGATGTCAACTTTGCTTCTCATTTCTCATGGGGTTGATAAAATACAGCACTAATCAAGGTCAGTAGATGGGCAGAATTATTAAGCCATTGGACAAAAGGGCTAATAGTGTTTGTTTCAATTCTTTATATTCTGAGTCTATTTGCAACAATAGTAGTACCAAGCTTTTTGAGAGCCGAGAGCTTGTCTTTTCTTGGATAAATCGAGATGTGGGGAGAGAACACTTTCAACATAGGTAACTACTGGTGTCTTATAATGAGAAAAACCTTGCTCAGGTTTACATCTTGGAAAAGAACTTTCTAGCTGCTGATCTATGGTCAATCTTGAATAATGGAAGCCTTAGAGGAGAGGTTTTAAGCCTGAGAAGTGGGTGCCCTCTTGGAAGTGAGTTGTGAGCTCACAAGGGGCCAGCAAATGTTAAAAGTGGATACTAGGTGTTTAGAGAGGGGGTGATTTTTTTCTTAGAAATAAAATACTGAAACCAGGTAAAATAAATATATTTTAAACACATTTAAATCAACAATAATGTGGTCCTGGATTAAATCAGAAACTATTATTTTTAGTATTATCACCAACATTATCATTACGTCCATCCAATCAGCTTGTCTGCTGGTTAACCTGTTACAGAAAAAAAGACAAGTAGAAAGGTCAGATAGAATAGTTTGCCTCAGAGCATCTTGTTGATCTTTTAATGTCTGGCAGAGACAGAGAGACTTAACTAAGTAAAGAAATGGCTGAATGTCGGAGTAGAGAAAGCTTATAAAGGTGAATAGAGACAGACCAGCTAGATGGTCTACCTGGTCAGAAAACGATCCAATCGTTTAGGGAGTGGCTTATTTGGTTAGGGCATGGTCAACATAGGGAATAGATTTTATTGGTTAATTCAAGAATGAGAAGGAGGTACAGTGACAGCAGATAGTTCCTGTAGGAAAGTAAGGAATGAGGTAATTTGGTGAGGTTGGATATAATCTTTGAATTTCTTCAGTTTGGTTGTTGGAGAGAAAACCTGAACAGGGAGAGTAAGCTAAAGCTATACAGTTGTGGGACAGAAAGCTTAGATGAAGTATTTAATATAGGGTCTGGGAGAGGAGAAACAAACATTAAAGGCAGAATGAGAAGAGAAGTGGGTACACTGAATGGCCCTCATCAGAGATGATGTAGTGTTGCATTGTGGGTAAGTTTTAATGTTCAACAACTGTTGAAGTAGCAAAAAGAAGAGAGGAGGAAGGGTGGGGGGATAAGGGTGGAAAGGGAACAGTAGGCAGGGATGGGGTGTGGGTGAGTGAGGGATGATTTCCCTTACAGATTGATTTTGAATGTGTGAGTGAGTATATATGTGTGTGTGTGTATGGGTCTACTGTCCTAAATATGTCAGAGTACTGAGAAAACTTGTGTAATGTGGAGGATCAGGGTCTGTGATTGGTCAGTATTGTAAATGGATGATTGAGAAGTAGTGTGAATAGGAGAGGTGAGAGGGAAACATAAGATTGAGAGAGAGAGGTCAAACAGGAAAAAGGTAAGAGATAGAGAGAGTTCTCTCCCTATCCTCATCTCCCATAAGAGGGAGACAGATGAGAGGAGAAAGAGAGAGAGAGAGAGAGAGAGAGAGAGAGAGAGAGAGAGAGAGAGAGAGAGAGAGAGAGAGAGATACACATAGGAGACATTAATATGTAGGAGAGAGAAACAACGAGAACCAGTCAGACAGAGGGGGGATGAAATGATAAATGTGGTGTAATGATTTCATAATGGCAGCCAATGTATTTAGTGTCTAAGAGTTCTGAAGATCACAGCACACATGATAACTGGTGGAACATTGCAATGAAAGACAATGAGATGAAACGAGAGAGAAAGAACTGGTTGTCCTTCCTCTGTTGGTTTCCACAGCACTGGAAATGATGGACAACGATATCAGTATCTCGTCTAAGACAACACTTTTAAAATGGCCACCTGAATTTTGAAAAGTGGCTTCAAACACTACAAAAATTCACAATATCAAACAGAATTAAAAAATGATTTTCATTGAAAACTATGTATTTGGCTTTAATCAATCATTTTGTAATTAAAAAAATTGTTTCATTTCTTTAACTTACAAATCAAAAACAATATGTCTTTTCTTCATATAATTTGAGAAATTTCGCAGTTTGAGGAGAAAAGAAAGAAAAAAAAAAAACTGGAAGATGAGAATTTATTTGGAAACTGGGACCACACCAATAAGTCAGCAAAGATCTCCGTTGTTTGATGGTACTGTCGGGGGAGTGATTAGAAATTTTTCATAGTACAAAATGTTGGAAAATGACTTCTGGAAACAGTTTTTCTACGATGTATAAATATTGATTTAATATCTTAAAATGATATATTTGAGGAAGCACACACAAACATACATTTTGGTTTGTGCATGTGTATATACATACACACACACACACACATATATATATATATATACACACACACACACACAAACATATTTGTGTATGCATGTATATTTATGCATGTGTATTTATTTATATATATATATATATATGTGCACATACATATACACACACACATATATACATATATATACACATATATACATATATATATACACACACACATATATACATAGATATTCATATACATATATATATATACACATATACATACACACATATACATATATATATATATATTATTTTGTTTAAAAGAGTTCCAACACTGTCTGTTTTTTATGTTTTATTTATATTCCTGCAGAACCAATGTGGGGTATAGAATATGGAATATACAATATATAATATAATATACAATATATAATATAAAATAAAATAAAATAAAAATGGATGGCACCATGAAAGAAAGTATTGAATGTAGATGAAATATTGAGTGTTCAATATAAAGGATCAAATATATAAATATAAAAATATAAAGGCGACTCGAGTCGCCTTTATATATTTATATTTATATATTTGATCCTTTATATTGAACACTCAATATTTCATCTACATTCAATACTTTCTTTCATGGTGCCATCCATTTTTATTTTATTTTATTTTATATTATATATTGTATATTATATTATATATTGTATATTCCATATTCTATACCCCACATTGGTTCTGCAGGAATATAAATAAAACATAAAAAACTCCATATTCTATACCCCACATTAGTTCTGCAGGAATATAAATAAAACATAAAAAACAGACAGTGTTGGAACTCTTTTAAACAAAATAATATATTCCTCTATACACAATCATACAAAAAAACAACCTTTTTTGTACTTATTTTTACTCGCATATATATATATATATATATATATATATATATATATATATATATATATATATACACACACATATATATACACACATATACATGTATATAAATATATATTTATGATCATTAACAGTCATTTAATTTTATTAACAAGCTAAAATTTTGAAAATTGTATAATATAATTATATTAAAAGAAAAAAAAAACAGTAACAATAATTGGCTGAAGTGGAAGAGAGAGAAAGAGTTAAGTTGTGAGATGCAGGTGGGATTAGAACTGACACTTCTTCATTAACATACAAAATTAAGAGGAATGACCACCAAAGTGGACTCCTAATATTTCGTATATTTTCATTTACATTTTGGCGTTTTGCTGAAATTTTTCTTGAGAACACACTCTTCATGGTAATGGCGATTTGATGTCTATATTTAGCATATTAGGAGTCCACTTTGGTGGTCATCCCTCTTAATTTTTTATGTAATATAATTTTTAATCTTCAGATTTTTTAAATATGCTAAGCCACTGGTTTTAATTGATTAATATCAATTTCTACCCTCATTATTTAATTTATATATATATATATACATATCATCATCATCATCGTTTAACATCCGCTTAACATGTGTGTGTATATATATATATATATATATATATATATATATATATATATATATATATATAACCTGATTTGACACCAGGTGCAAAATCAGATTGGAGCCTGGTGTAGCCATCTGGTTCACTAGTCCTCAGTCAAATTGTCCAACCCATGCTAGCATGGAAAGCGGACATTAAACGATGATAATGATGATGATGACATACACACATATGTATACATACATATATGTGTGTATATAAAAGTAAAAAAAACCTCCCTCAATCTGACTGTGAGTGTTTGAGCTGTTCAATCAACGAAACAGCCTTCTCCAATTAGTATGTAAGTGGCCGAGTAATCCACAGGCGCGTGTAGCCTTAACATAATTCCTCATCAGAATCAATGTGACACAGACTGTGGACAAAGCTGACCCTTCAAATCACAGCAAAACTCTACATGACAGGCTTCAACACTTTTTAACTGAATTTCACTCCCAGGACTTGAGTCAACCCGAAAATCATTAGCCATAATTAGCTGCAGAGACAAAAGAAAAAATAATAATTAGCAATAACTGCATAATTAGTGGTATCTTGGGCTAATGCCTCTGACTATAACCCAAGCACTGAGAGCCTGAATGCATGCATGTATGTATGTATGTATATATATATATATATATATATATATATATATATATATATATATATATATATATATATATATATATATATATATATATGTACGTATGTATGTATGTATGGATGTATGTATGTATGCATTATTCATAAACAAGAATGTTGGTGACAGTAACTTTGAAGTTTTGGTCAGGTAAGCCATCACATCAGACGATGGCTTAGCTGGCCAAAACTTCAAAGTTACTGTCAACAACATTCTCGTATAGAAATAATAAATTTGTACTCTACAGAAGTATAGAGTAACCCTTAAGATTAATGTAAAATTGTTTTTATTATAACTGAACATAAATAAATAAATATATATATATATATATATATATATATATATATATATATATAAGTACCAGTCGAACATTGGGGGGCAATGCAGTCAAGTTACCCCCCAATCCACAAGCTTGCTGGCTTTATGCCAAAATTTGAAACCTATATATATATTTATATATATATATGTATGTGTATACATATATATATATATATATATATATATATATATATATATATATATGTATGTGTATATATATATATATATATATATATATATATATATATATATATGTATATATACACATACATATATATATATATATATGTATGTGTGTATATATATATATATATATATATATATATATATATATATATATACATATATATAGACACACATATACGTGTGTATGTGTGTACCTATACACCACGCATAAAGGCAGGCAGGCAGTGCAAATACTCACATATACAGCTGGAGCAAGATATCCAGCAATGCTGTCCACCACAAAAATAGTACAGTAGACTCACAGTATTGACTGCCTCTCACCCTTTCTCTCTTTTACATATACAGAAAAATGTCTGAATATACTAGTTTGTCTAATGATAAACACTGGCCACAATTCGTGCCAGACATTTGTTATCCTAAATGAACTACTGAGGATTTTGTAAGCCAGTACTGGGGTATAAAATTGGCCAAAGAATCGTGCTCATCGGAGTGTATTCTTTGATGTTTTTACAGGAAGGCGGCTTGAGAAAATTGTTTTTGGCAGGTAGCTTCTGGGGTCGTTTCATTAACTGCAAATCATCCATCTCTGTACAATGTGGTTTCGAACAGATTTCGGTGTTTAATGGCATTTCAACGGAGTGAGGGCTCTGCTGAATGGGTATACCTAATCTATTGGGTAAGTGTTGGGTGCAAACCTCACAGTTGACAGCATCATTATGATGAATAATATGAATACGTTTATGTATTGTCAACTCGTCCTTCTTCATAAACTGCTCGTAACAAATCTCACACTGGAAGGGTTTCTCTCCCGTATGACCTCTCCGATGAATTTGCAATTTATCCTTGCGAGCAAACTGTTTGGGACAAATATCACAATGGAAAGGTTTTTCCCCAGTATGTGTCCGTATATGAACTTTCAGATAATATCTCTGAGAGAAGTGTTTCGGACACAATTCACACTGGAATGGCTTCTCACCCGTATGTGTGCGTTTATGGATTTGTAACTTATCTGACCGGGCAAATTGTCTGGAACAGATGTCACAATGATACGGTTTCTCTCCAGTGTGCGTCCGTTCGTGTATGAGCAATTTGTCTCTCTGGACAAATTGCTTTGGGCAATAGTTACAATTAAACAGTTTCTCACCTGTATGTGTCCGTCGATGCAACTGCAGCTTGTCACTCCGAGAGAACTGCTTTGGGCAGAACTCACAATGGAAAGGTTTCTCTCCTGTGTGGATCCTCTCATGGATTTTCAATTTGTCTCGTTGCACAAAACATTTTGGACAATAACTACAATGATACGGTTTCTCTCCCGTGTGTGAACTATTGTGAATTTTTAACTTGTCTTTCCGAGAAAACTTCTTTGGGCAATATTCACACTGGAATGGTTTCTCTCCAGTGTGAATCCTCTCATGGATCTGAAGTTTATCTCGATGGACAAATTTCTTTTCACAGAAGCTACAATGAAACAGTTTCTCTCCCGTGTGGATCCGTCTGTGCATTTCTAAAGTATTTCGACGCACAAACTGCTTCGGGCAAAGATCACAGTGATAGAGTTTGGAACACACTTGAGATTTTGAAGCAATGGGCATGGCCTTGCTTATGACTGGCTGCTTTTGACAAATAGGACCACTTTGAGACTGTTGTTGATGTTGTTGCTGCTGCTGCTGCAGCTGTTGCTGTAGGTGTTGCTGATGCTGTGTCTGCTGTTGTTGAGGTGGTTGTTGCTGATGCTGTGTCTGCTGTTGTTGAGGTGGTTGTTGCTGATGCTGTGTCTGCTGTTGTTGAGGTGGTTGTTGCTGATGCTGTGTCTGCTGTTGTTGAGGTGGTTGTTGTTGCTGCTGCTGTTGTTGTTGTTGTTGCTGCTGTTGTTGTTGTTGTTGCTGCTGTTGTTGTTGCTGCTGCTGCTGCTGCTGTTGTTGTTGCTGTTGTTTCTCCCCCGTATGACCTCTTTCATGAGTCGGTATATAGCAGTTCGGTGACAGTTGTTTGTTGTAGACATCGACATGGAACAGTTTCTGATTGTTAGTGACGAGTCCATGGGGCTGAAGATAGCAGCCCTGCACAAACTGGCTGTCATAGATGCTGTTGTGCAGGGGCTTCTCCCCAACATGTGCAATCCTCTGTGATGTCATGGTGCTTGAGACAGAAGGAAATTGGGCCTTACTGCAAATATCTGCAGGGTTTAACTTAACATTGGAAAACTGAGACTTATTACAAACATCTCTGACCCCTGATTTGTCATTTGTGTATTGAGTTTTGCTACAAACATCCCCAGGAATCCCCTTTTCTCGGTGAAGCTTCTCCATACTTTATATAACAAATATATCTGAGAAGCAGAAGGTTTAGTCTTTAACAGTCTGTAGTAAACCTTAACGTAGCACTGAATGGCACCATCAGAATGATAACTGGTAGTTCTGGCAGGAAAATTCTCTTCCACTTCTCAAAGAAACAGTCGGAAGGCTCTAGCAAAACAATCTACAAAAGAAGAAGAAGAACAAAAATTAATTTTGTTTTAAAAAAACAAGATGCAATTATTTACAAGATTAAAAAAAAAAGAAGAATTTTTTTGCGAATTGGGCAATAGGTGTATACAATTATATATCTTCAAAGAAATTCTAAAAAAGTAGGGGATTCCCAAATCTCTGTGATCCCATTTTAGCAAATCAATAATCATCTCTGACCCTTTCAATATTAAAAAAAAAAAAAAAATTAAAATTAGGGAAACCCGTCGTATATATGTATATATATACATACACATGTATGTGTGTGTATATGTTTGTATGTCTGTGTTTGTTCCCCCAGCATTGCTTGACAACCGATGGTAGTGTGTTTACATCCCCGTAACTTAGCGGTTCGGCAAAAGAGACCGATAGAATAAGTACTAGGCTTCCAACTCCAATTTGTTTTAACAGGAATTCTGTGAGAGAAAGCGAAGAAGTAACAACAGCAACGGAGACAGCCACCAGATAGGTTTTACCGGTTCCTGTGTTTTAGCAAATACAGATTATACAATACTGTTATTTTATTTCAATGTCCATGAAGTTAATCTAAGGACTTAGATGATAAAAGTGGGTGAATTCCCAACAGCAGAGCAAATAAATGTTTAATATAACAAGAATGAAATGCAGCCCAGTTGTAAAAGTATGGACTCAAAGCTTAGGACTTGTAGAGCCAATTTTACCCAGTTTTCATGATGTGCAAGTAACCGAGATAACATTTCCCTTGTACAAAACACCAGTCTGTTCTAGGGTTTCCCATTTACAGCAAAGTGGACTAAAGGAATATAAAGTCAAGTGTTTTGCTCAATAACACAATGCACCACCCAGTCTGGGAATTGAAACCACAATCTTATGATCATGAGTGCATCATCCTAACCACTAGGCCATACGTTTTCACTCAATTACTCTTTTACTTGTTTCAGTCATTTGAGTGTGGCCATGCTGGAGCACCGCCTTTAGTCGAGCAAATCGATTCCAGGACTTATTCTTTGTAAGCCTAGTACTTATTCTATCGGTCTCTTTTGCCGAACCGCTAAGTTACGGGGGACGTAAACACACCACCATCGGTTGTCAAGCGATGTTGGGGGAAGAAACACAGACATACATATGTATGTATATATATACATATATACGATGGGCTTCTTTCAGTTTTCGTCTACCAAATCCACTCGCAAGGCTTTGGTCGGCCCGAGGCTATAGTAGAAGACACTTGCCCAAGGTGCCACGCAGTGGGAATGAACCCAGAACCATGTGGTTGGCAAGCAAGCTACTTACCACACAGCCACTCCTGCGCCTATAATTGTAAAAGATAAACAGGTTTCAATGATCTTGTTAAGTCAGAATGATTAATCAGTAGAGCATACATGTACTAACATAGGTATACACATGCTTGTCTAATAATGTATGTAGACACACATGAGGCAAGGGGTATACATACAATGTATCTGTGAAGTCATTCTTCACTCATCCGACTGGGGTATCGAGGAGATGTGTGTAGGGTAACAAACGGAAGACACATTGAACTGCGTTAAACTGTATTTAAACTTATTAGTTGGTCTCTTATTCAACATGCATATGAAATTGGACTTAACAGTTCTAGATATATTATTTCTAGAAACACACACACACAAAAGAAAAAAATGATAGGATGTTCATAACTGGAATGTGTTTGGACACAGGTTGGTGCAACCAAAGATTTCTTGGTGCAAAAAACAAGAGGAAGAATATTTCTTCTTATGTTGCTAATTCATCAGATATTGTCAGTAAAACACGCATAATGATAAGATAACAATATGTTTGTCATGTGACCTTGAAATGCTGATTAGACATGTAATATGCATTGCAGTGAGCCAACAGATAAAAATTGTCTGACTGCATTTCATGCACACACACACACACACACATATATATATATATATACATTTATGATCATTATTTAATATCCACTTTTCCATGCTGGCATGGGTCAGACAAAATTTGTTGAAGCAGCCTTTCTACGGCTGGATGATCTTCCTGTCACCAACACTCACTGTTTCTAAGCAAGGCAATATTTCCTATGGTCAGACATGTTTGTCCACAGAAGACTGGAAATAAAGACACCATTTGTATAACCATCATGTAATGTCAAGACAAGGGTACACAGACCCCACCCACCGTGCGTGCATATACACACGTGCCTACTATATAAATGCAAATCTAAGTGATTACACACGTGTGTTTAATCCTGGAAAACTCTGAAATGGTGCACCCTTGAGAAAACCAAATTTGATTTTCGAAATCTGCATCCTAAAGAGAGGTCGTCCGTAAATAATTATTAAAAATATAATTTGTCACAAGAAATAACTCAACTTTTAGATTGACAACTCTCCTACTCTCTATCTGTCGCCATGAATGTATCTCTCTCAATTAATTAGCACACCCTTTGTCAATCTCTCTCCCTCTCTCTTTCTCTCTGTATAGGTATTGTCTCTCACACATTGCTTTCATTTTATTTAAAACTATGCTCTTTTTACTCTTTTACTTTTTTCAGTCATTTGACTGTGGCCATGCTGGAGCACCGCCTTTAGTTGAACAAATCGACCCCCAGAATTTATTCTTTGTAAGCCTAGTATTTATTCTGTTGGTCCTCTTTTGCTGAACTGCTAAGTTACAGGGACAAAAACACACCAGTATCAGTTGTCAAGTGGTGGTGGTGGTGGTGGGGGACAAACACACACACACACACACACATATATATACACACACATGCATATATATATATATATATGACAGGCTTCTTTCAGTTTCCGCCTACTAAATCCACTCACAAGACTTTGGTCAGCCTGAGGCTATAGTAAAAGACACTTGCCCAAGGTGCCATACAGTGGGACTGAACCTGGAACCATGTGGTTGGTAAGCAAACTACTTAACACACAGCCAATCCTGCAGCTACTATGTCTTCTTATGTTTACTTTCATTTTATGATAGCTATTAGATCCTAAAATAAGGTAGAATAGAAAAAAAACACATGTGTATTTGTAGAAGCATTTGTATTGATACGTAAAAAAAGTATGTATATATGTGTATATGTGTGTGCATGTGTGCATATGTATATATATATATATATATATATATATATATATATATATATATATAAGTGTTAAGTATATATACGTGTTAAATCTAGACACCTAATAATTGAACTCAAATACTAGTAATTTACAATACTTTCATAATTATATTAAATTAAATTTAAAATAAATATGTTAAATCTAAACACTTAAGAATTTGAACCTAGATTCTACTATATTACTTTTATAAGTAATAATAACATTCATATTAAATTAAATTTGAATTTGAAATAGAATCTTCTGACAAATAAAAAAAAATTCTATATATATACTTATCTCAACTCTATCCAATTTTTTTTAATAATGAAATATATGCAGTCGATGGAACATTTAAATATTGGATGTGATTCATAGGATTTACCAATTATTATATTATATATTTAATTATTGTGAAATAACGCAATAAATCTAACAAGATGGACTCTACTTTAATAATGTACTGTGATTCTCAAATATTCTGAGAAAAATATACCAACATCAAAAACTATATATCATATAAAATATCTACAAAGGAAAACTATGAATTTTCCAAATTATATGATGGATTGGATTCACAAATTCTCAAAGGGCAGTATATATTTTTAATATTCTTAATATTTTTTTAATATTTTAATTAACATCATCCTATAGCATATTTTATTATGCATACCATTCGTTTTCACATATATAATAATAACTTTATACATCTCTGAAGAGCGGAATTATTGCCGATATGCTTGTCTATATTAGATTACATTATAAAAGCAATAATATCCGCGAAACGATCATAAGATGCATTTTAGACTTTCATAATATTTTAATCAAATTATATTTACACTCACTTATGGATATATTTTATATACTTTTATGTACGCATATATTTATATATATATATTTATATTTTGTATATTTTTAATTTTAATTATAATTCAAAATGATTATTGTGTCATATAAAACATACATCTTTCATAAATTTGAATATTGATTTCCTAAGAATATTGTTAATAATTTTATTAATAATAATAATAATAATAATAATGATATATATATATATATATATATATATATATATATATATACATATATATATATATATATATCATGCCTTTATATTTGTGCATATGTATGAAATTAGAAATCTTTTCTCTCCCAAGAATTTCTAATAGAAGATATATTACATGTTTTTTACCGTATGTACAATTTTGTAACTCCTATTTGCAAATGAAACATGTGTAATGGCAAATAGATAATACCCCCCCCCCCCCCCAATTTTCAATCTCCTGTTTCGTTATATATATAATATACATACAAGCAAAGACTGGAAAGTTTGGTGTATTTTTAGTTCCATGTTTCATATACAGTATAGGAAACACTATGAATATAACAATTAATAATAAATAATATAAGTATAATAAATTCATAATAGGTAGATAAATACATGTTGGAAACGTGCATGGGATACATACATACATACATACATACATACACACACACACACACATATATCTATACACACACGTATTTCGTGGTCGCTTGACCTGCTAGACGTAGCAGCGAAACCACCTTATCGTCTAAAACATTGAAGGCCAGATTAGATAACGTACGTTAGAGAACAGACGAGATGGTCACATATGGAACGTGTTGGATGATAAATCTCTTCGATGAGGCTTATTTGGGGGGGGGGGGTAATGCAAGCACGGTATAACAGCGGAGGTTATACGAAGACGGGACTAAACAAGTGCGAAGACAAGCATTAATGAATAAGCCGACAAAGTATAACAGGTTATTGAAAACGACGTTCCTAAGCTGCTTGTCGTTCCACTTATGACCATCACATTTTAATTTCAGAAGCGTCACGTATTCAATGAAGTCAAAGATATCGTTTTTAAAAAGGATATAGAGAGATTTAAGGAAAATTTGACTGTTATTTCTAGCATATCGAACAACTAAGTAGAGGCTCCCTCGTTGAATCGTGAAAATGGCGAAAAGAGGCTGCACAATTGTCATTATATATATATATATATATATATATATATATATATATATATATATGTATGTATATGAGTGAGTGTAACGGAAACATCTCTCTATACGCCATCGACACTATTTAAGATGAATGGAAATATCAATTAAATATAGGTGTTGATATATATTGAGATATGTAGCAGAATAAAGAACGAAAGATCAGATGGAAAATAAGGGCATTCATTGCTAAACCCAAAGGATAACCGAAGACTACTACTAAATGCACCACAATAGCATATATGTGTGTGTATATATTTGTATATATGCATGCATGTATACGTGTACACGCATTTATGCATACATGTAAATACACACACACAATTATATATATAGTTGTGACCGGATTCCGAAGCAGGTTGCTGCCCTACGTTTATAAAGAACTACATTTGTCACAGATAAAACGTTGGATCTACTTCAGTTAAATCGTTTTCTCTCATAGCAAATCCATTCATATTTAAGATGCATCCATAGGAATATAAAATAAATAAGATTGGACATCAGTAATCCACCAGTAATTTAATTTATCGACCAGCAGAAAACGAAAGGCAATGTTGACCTCGGTGGGATTTGAACCCAAAACGTAGAAGACTATCCTATAAACTCGCTATTCTTCTGAATACAAAATACAATAATCATTCGTAGTTTATATATGTATGTATGTATGAACTAGTGGAGCAGTAAACTGATACCGAAAATGTTGCATTTACATAGTTATTATAGAAGAAATTAGGGTCATGTCTGTGTGTGTGTGTGTGTGTGTGTATAATGTATATGCTTGCGTATATGTGTGTGTATATATATATATATATGTTTGTATGCGTGTGTCTATATATGTGTATATGTTTGTAGTACACCCACAAGAACGGGAGAGAAAGTACTCAATACATGTAACAACTGATGATTCACCCCATCCGCCCCAATAGACAGATTGTTGCTACAAACGTCTCCTCGGGCGAGTATAAAAAGGTACATATATATATGTGTGTGTGTGTGTATCTCTGTAAATTTGATCCACGAAAATTCTCCGTTAGCCAGAATGGTACACGTAACAATAAATGTTATTAATAAGAAATATGTTATAGTTATAAATAATTATCGCAAAACAAGGTACTGCGCCATTCCTGATCTTTAAATAAATAGATTTGGATAAACATTTGAAATGGACAACAATGGAGGGGAATGAAGAATGAAGAAATAGTCGAATAGCTTTGGGGGACATGGAACCGCTGGGAACATTTTTGAGTAAAGCACAAGGTGTGTGTGTGTGTGTGTGTGTGTGTGTGTGTGTGTGTATATATATATATATATAACGGTGGTGCCCCAGCATGGCCGCAACTCTTGAGCTGATACTAGAGTTAAAGAGTATATGTAAAATGTATGTATGAACTTGTATACGTCAATGTATGTATATTTACACGTAGACCCATGTCTGTCAGGTGGAAAGTATAGATTTAACAATACATGTTTGCAAAGACTCCCCAAACTGGTAAGTTGTCCTAGACCCTGGTCAACCCTGATCGTGTCGATCTATGATCGAAGGTATTCCAGTCATGACCATCACGTTGTCAGATTATATTATCCAGGGTGTGATAGGATGTGATTTGAGGGAGATTTGGCTACTATTTCTAAATAGACTGACCGATCACGACGAGAGAGAGAGATATACAGAGACAGGCTCTCTTGTTCAGTTCGTTTGAATGTTGTGAACAGACAGAACGTGGAGAAGTGATGGCTGTATTAGAAGACAACCTGTCTAAAAATGTGAAGAATGAGTGTCGGATATAATAGAGAAATAAATAGAGAGATGGTTAAGTGCGCGATCGAACATGTTCTAGAGAGGAATCAAGTGTTGTTCCCTTCTTAAACGTTTTTAGTAGAAGAGAAAATACTTGTAAGAGCCGAGGGTGGCTTTCTGTGATGTAGCGACGGAAGACACAAGTGGGGGGCGGTTAGTGGTCAGGTGCAAAATAAAATGGTGCGGGAGGGGGGGACATATAGTGGTAGAGAAACGGGGTGGGAATGGGACGAGAAAGTGAGGCAAGAGGAGAGGTGTGGGGAGTCCTTACCTTCAGTGGATGTCTTCAGAAAAGAGATTGTCCCTCTTTCGAGCACCTCTTCTTACACAGTTGAGCACTAAACTACTTCAAACATACTCACATACACACACACGTATATATATATGTAAATATATACACATTTACAGACACACATACACAAGCCTATCTGTACACACAGTAAATAGTGCATCAATACATTTCTATACAAGCGCACGTGTATATATATATATAAATATATATGTATTTATATATATACATGTATATCTATATATATATGATGTATTTAATTAATACTACATACACTCACACATACATACAACTCAAGAACAATGAAACCGGTGCTATGTCACGTTTGACACGTATGACATTATATCCGTACGTTGTGGAACTCGACAATGATTCGCATTTCTGTCTGTGTGAGTGATAGTGTGTATGTGTGTGTGTATATACGTACATATATATATATATATATATATATATATATATATATATATATTACAAGGACAAACCTCAGGGAAAAATAACGATGAAAAATAGTTACCGAAATACTAAAGTTCACATAAATCAAAATATACATACATACAAATACATATATTTTTTATTATAGTGCATATATATAGGAATATATAGAAATATAGAGAGAGAGGAAGAGATTTATATGTAAAATTATAGAACCTATTTATTGTATTTGGTCCTCTTCTCTTTCATTGTGTATACATACACTCGTACACACACACACATAAATATATATATATATATATATACACACACACACACATCAACAGTCTAGATGTAGCATTTTTATTACCAGCGAAAAATATGTGCATTTATTAATTTCTTTCTTCATACACGTAATTAAATTTCATCAATCCAATTTAGTCGACTTTCAAAAATTATTTTAATTAAAAGACAACATTATTACATTACTAAAAAGTGAGGGACTTATTTGTCACATAAAAAAAGCAGTCCCTACCGAAATTAAGTCCGTCTGGAAATTAATACGCCGGATTATCTCCCTTTTGTTTACA
>NC_142941.1:5009375-5051875 GCF_046866305.1 Octopus bimaculoides
GCACATACACACATGCATCCGTTACACTGGCATACACATACAGACAGGATTGCATGAGAGAGAGAGAGGTGAGAGTTGTGGTGGTGGTGGTGGTGGACTTCCAGACGACGTTAATATATGATTGAATCACGCTTAAATTAGAGATAAAGAGAACGTTCGGCCTTCACAGCTGGTCAGTTTGACTTCATACATGTTGGGTCATTCAAATTACTCACTTCTCCAGACGAATCTCATTTACACTGACACCATTTCATAGTCTATATCTTCATTCACATATGTACATGTGTGTGTGTGTATGTATATATGTATATAATAATTCTTTAAGTTATATATAGGTAGATGGAAACTTAATTTTCCCTTTATTGAGTACTATCTTTTCTCTTTGTTTAAACTCTGCTCATCTACAGATAAATACAAATGATTTAGAAATGTATTCTGTTGTGTCTGGGGAGAGTCATTTTCTTTTAGTGCCTTAACACACTCACCGGTAAAATTTCCCCTCATTTACTTATTTCTTTAGAAATGAATTTCTATATATATACATAAGATTATGTGTGTGTGTCTGTGCATGTGTTTAAAATGTATGTATAATAAATAGTTATGTAATAAATATGTATTTAATGTATACATATGTGGCTGTGTGGTAAGTAGCTTGCTTACCAACCACATGATTCTGGGTTCAGTCCCACTGCATGGAACCTTGGGCAAGTGTCTTCTGTTGCTTCGGGCTGACCAAAGCCTTGTGAGTAGATTTGGTGGACAGAAACTGAAAGAAGCCCATCGTATATATATATATGTGTGTGTGTGTGTGTTTGTACCCACCAACATCGCTTGACAACCAATGCTAGTGTGTTTACGTCCCCTAACTTAGCAGTTTGGCAAAAGAGAGCGATAGAATAAGTACTAGGTTTACAAAGAAAAAGTTCTGGGGTCGATTTCTTTGACTTAAGCATGTCTGTATATAATATGCATATATGTGTACAGGACATCACCAACTGTGCAAACAACATGAAATACGTAAACGAGAAAAAAAAAAATATGAAAAGCGGGACAAGTAAACACAGAGAAAGGATCCTTCATGAGTTGTTGGCTGCCTATCTACTCCTCATTTCGAGCATTCAACAACAATAAGAGTCTTCAAAGACACTTGTTCCCATAAATTCTAAAATAAAATTCAGGATTTATGGAGGGTGTGTTTTTCACTGTTGTCCCGAGCCATCCAAAACCTTGTGAATGGATTTGGTACATGCAAACTGACCGAAGTCTGTCTTTTATATTTATGCCTACATGTATGCACGAAGGTGGATGGCCTGTGCTTATGGTGCTGCACTCATTATCGCAATATCATGGTTTTGATTCCCAGATTGAATGATGCGTTGTGTTCACTCTGCAATCACTTTGGCACCTAGTGTGTGGCACACTGTGCATCTGTACAGGCAATGTCAGTTTGGTGGAGTGGATGAGCTCATGTGCAACACAAACATTTGATCACAATAAACGAATTGTGTGTGCGGGTTGCTTAGCAAGAAATAGTGGAGTCTTTATCTGTCATCTACAACAAGAGAGATCACAATGTGTGTGTGTGAGGTGTGTTAGTGTCTTCTTGCCGTGACTTTGTGTGATAGTTATAAAACAAGTGCCATTGTCTTTTGTTTCCCATCTTCTGTGAAAACATGTCATAGGATGAATATTACCTTACCTGGAAACAAGTGAGAATTAGAACATTGATATGATGATGATGATGACCGTTTAATGTCCCCCTTCCATGCAGGCATGGGGTATGTGCACATATATATATTGATAGCATACATAAAATCAACAAGCATTGACTGTGTAGTGTTTAATTATATATTTGTGATCATGAGGAAGGGTCTAAGAACAATGCCCTGATGGATACCTCTGTTCTCCAGATTCATTGTAGAACTCATTACTATCTCTCATCTTGCTGACAGCATCTCTGTACGTTGTTTGCATGGTTCTCCTGGGCCATTATTTTATACCTAATTTTTGTAACAACGGATCATGACACCCTGCCAAAGGCCTTCTCCAGCTCAAGTGAATGCTTGATACAGTGACTCTATCTTGTAACTTTTCTTGTTATTGTGTCTCTAAGTGAGTATGGGTTTTATTTCATTCTGGCTCAAACCTGAAGCGTGTCTTGTCTCAGTTGATTCTCTTCCTAATCAACAGTACACCGTTTCCTTCTGTTACCTCCATAACTTGTCCCATCAGTTTCACACTGTTGAAACCGCTTCTTTCTAGAGTATCTCCTTGGCCCTTAGAACAAGATATGATGATGATGATTGATACTGCTCCACCATTACCATCTTTGTACTACCAGTCTGATTATGTAAGTGATTATAACGTGTCCTACTTTGCCAGATATTTTCACTATTTCACTGACTGTCCTTGATTGTCACTCACTTTACCCTCCTTTGTATCTTTAATCACCTTTTTGACTGTATAGCTGTTGACTTCAATAGCTGGACTTTCTGTTGGGTCTACTTGTGATAATCCATCTTTTCCCACATAATTCTCCTTATTCAATGACTTCTTGTAAAGCTATTTTCTTCCTGCTGTCAACGAAGGCAAGCCGTACTCCTGTCATTCCACATATATTCTTTCACCAGCAACACACATCATCCACATTGACACACTACTGCTATACAATCCAGAACATCTCTCACCTCTGATACTCTCATCACAGCTTGTCTCCTTGCCAACCATACCTAACGTCCAGCCTCCTCTAACTGGTACTGCTTCTTTGGCCTTCCCTTTCTTTCAATCTTTCCAGGCTTGTCTCTTAGTTTTTGTTTCTGTCTACTCTACTATTCCTCTACCATGTCATATTCTGATTCTATCCACAGATCTATTCTGCTGCCCATACTATGTTGTCTGCCTCATAGAAACTCCCAGTTGTTTTCTATGTTGCAAGTCTGTCTCTGCTATTTTGTCATACTTAGCTGCTACCATCCTCCTTTGGTTGAAGTGTCTTCAAGTTTCCCTGTCTTCATTCTCCAGATGGTTTGGTTTCTTTGAGTTTGTCCTTCCTAAAAGCCAACCATGAAACATGTATATAAAACTTACACAAGTAATTCTTTGAGTGTCAACATCACTGCTGTGTCTCTCATCATAAATATTCTCATTGTTCAACCACTGAGCTTCCTAAAGGCTGTTGACCTTCTGGGAATGTGTCTAGAGCAGTGACACTCAACCTTTTTAATATCCCGGCCAGATTCAAAACCTGGATCTCTTTAGTGGGGGGGGGGGGGGTCACACCAAACAAAAAAAAAAAGTAAAACAGAAACCAATTAAAGAGAAATTTGTTATGCTTATAGAGGGAAGACAGTCAAGGGCTGCTTCGAGGATGCTTGAAGGCTGCAGTTGAGAATCGGTGGCCAAAGCAGAGAGACATGTGTCTGCATGTTATTATCAAGTACTCTACAAAGCTTTGCTGTCCTGTATCCTCATCCTCATTATCATCATCATTTAACCTCCATCTCCTATACTACCATGCATCTGTGGATTTGATAGGATCCAATGTGCCAGAGAACTGTGATGTACTCCAATGTCTACTTTGGCATTGTTTCTATGACTGGATGCCCTTCCTAATGCCAATCCCTTTACACATAGTTTGTGAGTCAGGAGAGACATTAAAGAGTCAGCTAGAATACTTTGTGGTATTCCATCCTAGCTATTTCTGATCTGAATTCAGATTCTACCAAGGCCATCTTTGTCCTTCATCCTTTTGGGGTTGATAAATAGAATAAAAGTCCAGTACTGGGGTTGATTTCTTCCATCTTTCTGGTAAAAAATTGGCTCTATTCAGACTTGCAGAGAGAGACGAGACCCACCAGATTTAAAACACTGAAGACAACTTATATCACAACAGCAGTCCTATGACCCCATCCAAAAAAAAAAAAAAAAAAAAAAAAAAAAAGATGCAAATGTAGGTTTGTGATTAAGAAATTTGCTGGGTTCCTGGTTCAATCAGACTGCATTGTACCTTGGACAAGTTTTTTTTTTTTTCCACTGTAACCTTGGATTTATATCTGAATGATAAAAAGTACTGTGGTTGATTGCTTCAATCCAGTGCTCCAGCATGGCTGCAGTCCAATAACTGAAACAAGTCAAAAATAGAAGATTAGGTGTTGCCTGTTTGAGGGTCACGGTTGGAATATGGCTTTTGTCTTTGTGAATAATATGAAGGGAATGTTACATTGGTGGAATAATTACAGCTTTATTTTTGAGAAATTTTATGATGTATGATGTTTTGTTTAATGTCTGCTTTTCCATGTTTGTATGGGTTGCACAGAATTGGTTGTGGTGGAGTTTTTTTCTATGGTTGGAAGCTCCTCCTGTCACCAACCTTCATCTGTTTCCAAGTAAGGTAATATTTCTGCATGACCAAACATATCTTTACACATACACAAAGCGCATGCATACACATGTGCACACATATACTATGGGCTTCTTTCAGTTTTCATTTACCGAACCCACTCCCAAGGCTTTAGTTAGCCTGGGTCAATATTAGAAGACACACAGGGTCTGAGACCAGAATTAAATGATTGGGAAATGGGCTTTTTAACCATACAACCATTCCTGCATCCACGGATATTAATGAAATGAATTCTAATTTTCCAAATTAAAATATTAAGTTATATTAAGATAATATACTCGTTTATATATTTGTAATAGATATATATTATGGACAATAATGATGGTGCTTAACTATATATTAATTACAGATGTAGAAATACATGATGCTATTAAACAGTGGCAAAAGTATGTTCCTAATATATTATGTGTCATATGATGTATAGCACTGTAGTTAGAATATGATAATCAAGGGAGATAAATCTAAGATCAGAGTTATCTTTCCTTGGGGGGACAGAAAAACAGAAAGAGAAATACTGCCAATTATATTAATATTTTCTATTATCTTTTACTTGTTTTAGTCATTTGACTGTGGCCATGCTGGGGCATGGCTTTGAAGGGTTTAGTTGAACTAAATGACCCCACTACTTATTTCAAAGACTAATATTTATTCTATCAGTCATTTATGGCAAACTGTTAAGTTACATGAATGTAAACAAACCAACACCAGTTGTCAAGCAGTGGCAAGGAACAAATACAAAGATACACAGATATATATATATATATATATATATATATATATATATATATATATATATATATATATTTATATGATGAGCTTCTTTGAATTTCCATCTTCTAAATCCACTCACAATGACTTTGGTTGACCCAAGGCTATGGTAGAAGACACTTGCCCAAAGTGCCACATAAAAGGCACCTGTACTGGTGCTGCATAGATGCACCTGTGCCAGTGGCACGTAAGCAGCACCCAACACATTCTGTTAAGTGGTGGGCATGAAGAAGGGCATCTTGCCATAGAAACCATGCCACAACAGACAGTCTGGACAGCTCCCTGCTAGCCTGCTCCATGTGAAATTGTCCAACCCATGCCAGGATGGAAAGCAGACATTAAATAATAAGCAAGCTGGGCAGTGCTTATCCAAATTAAATCAATAAATATTACTCACCAAATATAAGAAGTAATTTCCAACTCATTATAATGCAGTAAATGGCTGATATTTCAGACATGTTAGACGGTCACAATATCAGCCGCCTTTTAGCCTGTATATATGAGATGTAAAAGCTATTAATCTCATTTCCAAGGAGTTCAGTTTCATAAGGCATACAATATAGTGTCAAAGAAACAGAATAACATCTACTTACGTTTAGTGTCATTACAAAACTGTGAAGTGTATGCATGTGTGTTTGCCTCTGGTGAATAAGCTGATTTTCACAGGCATTTCATTGTGTGTGTGTGTATTTTCATTTTGGTTGAATCAGTCTGTTTTTACTCTGAAGTTTGCCTGTGGTTACACAGTGTCCTCAGGCAACAGATATGTGTGCATGTGCATATATGTATATATGTAAAATACACCATTTCGAGCATGACCGTTGCCAGTACTGCCTGACTGGCCTTCGTGCCGGTGGCACATAAAAGCACCCACTACACTCTCAGAGTGGTTGGTGTTAGGAAGGGCATCCAGCTGTAGAAACTTTGCCAGATCAGATTGGAGCCTGGTGTAGCCATCTGGATCACCAGTCCTCAGTCAAATCGTCCAACCCATGCTAGCATGGAAAGCGGACGTTAAACGATGATGAGGATATATATATATATATATATATATATAGGTGTGGCTGTGTGGTAAGAAGCTTGCTTCCCAACCACATGATCTGGGTTCAGTCTCACTGTGTGGCACCTTGGGCAAGTGTCTTCTGCTATAACCTCCGACCAACCAAAGCCTTGTGAGTGGATTTGGTAGATGGAAACTGAAAGGAACCCATTGTATATGTATATATGTATAAATTTATGTGTGTGTGTGTGTGTAATCAGATTTTTAACACCAACTCTGCCTTGCTTGCAAAGGTCTCTCGGTTTTAGATTTCCTGTGGCCAGATGCTCTTCCCGTTGCCAACCCTCACCTATTTTCCCCATGGCCAAATACATTTTCACAGAATATTGGAAATGAACGACACTGCTTGTATAACAGTGACATTCATTTACAACTCTCGTGCAATGTCAAGATATGGAGACAACCCTCTCCCCCATACATACATATGCTTCATCGTGATCATCACATAATGTCTGTCTTCCAGTTTCATGTGAGGATGGGATGGGTTACTTAAGCCTTCCCCACTTGTGCTGGTTCTGTGTCATCTGATACACATAACAGAGATAAATAGCCAGTTTGTGTTGGTGTTCTTGTATGACACACATTTTTGCCTGCTTTCCACGGATGAATGTGCTTCCGGTCACCAACCACTTTACATTCTTTCATGCCACAAACTCTACTGAGATTTTCTGCAATCGTCATCATCATCACCATCATCATTATCATCATCATCATTATCATTCAACATCTGTTTTCTATGCTGGCATGAACTAGAAAGTTTGACAGGAGCCTATTAAGGCCAGGAGCTGCACCAGGGTCCATAGTCTGTATTGGCTTGGTTTCTATAGCTGGAAGCCCTTCCTAACGCCAACCACTTTACAGAATGTACTCAGTGCTTTTTACATGACACCAGCACCAGTGCTTTTTACGTGGCCCCCATATCTCGTTCTAAAGGAATCCCTCTACTTTTTATCCAATTTTATTTAGTTACTGCTCACCCAAATGAATTGCCTCTGCTGTGGCTTCTGGAAGACACGTTTGCACCATTTCTTTCATATACGGCATAGGTTTCCCATCTGGATGCTGCCCTTCTTGTCACTGATACTTAACGGTGTGGACTAAGTATATTTCATTGTGACACCAACTCTAGAGAGATTGAACTTTGGTCTTTGTGGTTGTGAATTGAAGTTCTTAACCAATCAACCATAGCTACACACACACACATTTATGCTCGTAGGTTGATGTGTTTACATCTCATTACTTAGCAGTTCAACAAAAGAAACCAATTAAATACCAGGCTTTAAAAGAAAAAAAATAACTCAGGTTGATTCATTCGACTAAAATTCTTCTAGGTGGTGCCCCAGCATGGCCAGTCTGTGTGTTACATAGAAATCTGTATGTGCTTTTTATAAATATATATTATATGCACATATCCATCCGTCTATCTATCTATTCATCTATCTATCTCTCTATCTATCTACCTACCTACCTATCTATATCTATCTCTCTATCTACCTACCTACCTATCTATCTATCTATCTATCTACCTCTCTATCTATCCATCTATCTATCTCTCTCTCTCTCTCTACCTATCTATCTATCTATCTATCTGCCTGTCTACATATGTGTGTGTGTATGTTTAAAACCACATGTACACACACACACACACACACACACACACACACACACACACACACACAAAACACAGAAATGCACAAAAAAGACCTTTGGATGTTGTGTATTAAATTATATTAAATTCACATGTAAATGAAATCAATGCAGTTGTAAATATGATACAATTCCACATATAACTGGAACACCACCACAACTTACACTGACACACGAACATACAGCCTCATTGCAGCTCACACACACACATCCACATACATGCATACACAAAGAATGGCATGCCTTGTTTTAAAGACTTCAAATTCTGAGAAGGGATTTAAAATGTCCAGTTTTACAGATTGTTAGTGAAGTAGGGCATAAGAGATAGGGGAAAGGCGAGAGGGAAAGAAGGAAAGTGAAGGGATGATATTGAAGATAAGGTGTATGGAGAAGCTTAGAATCTGTGCTGCTGCTGCTGGTGTGATATTAATAGATGGGTGGAGTCCCTTTGTCAGGGGAGACAAGGATGTATTAAGGGGTTGCACTACTTTTCTATATACGTCTGTCTGTCTGTCTCTTCTCTTCTACACTTGCTCAAAAATCAGGAGCCCTGCCTTAAACACTGAATGTATCTTGTGTATATATGTGTATATATACATTTTTACAGTGTATCATTTTTTTTTTTTTGGTTTCAATCATTAGACTGTGGCCATGCTGGAGAAACCCCTTGAAGAACTTATAGTCAACTGAATCAAACCAAGAGCTTTTCTTTCTTTTTTGTTTAAAGCCTATCAGTCTATTTTGCCTAATTGCTAAGTTATGTGGGATGTAAACACACCAACACCGGATGTCAAGCAGTAGTGGGGTGGGGGAGAGACGAACGAAGATACACCTTATAATTCTATATATATATATCTGTAAAAATATCTGACACTTATTCGGTAGCCATGACAAAACTCCGAGTTTCGGATGCCAGGGTGGGAGGGTCCACTCCAACATCTCTTCAGTTATCCAGCCACTAAAAATTCCTTTGAAGAATGAGGAATTTACAGTGGCTGGATAACTGAAGAAATGTTGGAGTGGACCCCCGACCCTGGCATCCGAAACTCAGAGTTTTATCATGGCTACCGAATAAGTGTCAGATATTTTTACAGATGAATTCCTCTATTTACACAATATCGAGGTCTCTTTCTTTCTTTTGTTGTCCTTGTCAATATATATATATATATATGTATATATATATTTTATTAATTCCTCTTATTTCACAATTAACATGAGGTCTTTTTTAATATTCTTTCACTTGCCTGCTTTCAGCCATGTGTATATTTATCCGGAGTTTTTGGGAGTTTTTTGAAGGTCTATGCACCTTAAGCATGCTTCAGATGGGTCGTTTTCGCCCTTGCTCCCTGTTATAATTATATACATATGTATATTATTATTAATTTAATATATATATATATATATATATATATTTATATATACGATGGGCTTCTTTCTATTTCCCTCTACCAAATCCTCACACGAAGCTTTGACCCAGGGCCATAGTAGAAGATCCTTGCCCGAGGTGCCATGCAGCGGTTCGGCTAGGAGAGACTAATAAAATATGTTCCACAATAAGTACTGCCGTCGATTTCATGACAGTCTCCTAGTACTACAATTGTCCTGTGACAGAAACAAGCTCGAAAAAAAAAAAAAAAGAATTTTTATTATTATAGAAACTAGATTTTCGTTTCGAAATAGACTTAACATTACAGAAAGTCAATTATTTCTTGCATATTGTGTATTGTCAATGACACAAACGACCGTCAAAAAGTATGGTGCACAGAGCAAATGACAGCTGACGATGTCGTCTGCTCATCGACCTTCTGGAAAACGTGTCTATAAGCAGCTGAAAAATAGTTACTAAAAAAAAAAAACTCTAGAAGCTGTTTCAATAAAGATTCCGTATTGAACCGAATGCCATTTAATGATAGATATATATGCTTTCTGAGTTTGCCCTGAGGAAATATGTAAGCTTTTGATACGTGTTCGTCTGAGGGTAAAAGGTGAACAATCTCGATTCTCTTGGAAGACATAGCGGGTGGAAGGGAGATAACTGCTGTCGTCTCGAAAGAGATTTTTCAAACGTGTATATATATGTGTGCGTGTGTGTTTGTATATATTCTATGTATATGTATTGGTGTAATATGTATATACATATATGTATTTATGTATGTATATATCTGTGTGTATGTAGGCGCAGGAGTGGCTGTGTGGTAAGTAGCTTGCTGACCAACCACGTCTTCTACTATAGCCTCGGGCCAACCAAATCTTTGAGTGGATTTGGTAGACGGAAACTGAAAGAAGCCTGCCGCAGTTCTGGCATGCTGGGAAAAATGGTTCACAGCGTTTCTTCAGTCTTAATGCTCATGAGTTCAAATTCTGCTGAGTTCAACTTTGTCTTTCATCCTTGATAAAAGGGTTGATAAAATAAGTACCAGTTAAGCACTGGGGTTGATGTAATCAGCTTGCTCCTTCCTCCAGAATTGCTGGCCTTGTGCCAAAATTTGAAACAAATATCTTTAAGGTTTAAATTCTATGTTTTTCTATATGATTCTTTAGAAACTTCATAAGCCAGCAGTTTCGATGGAGGGCTTCCCCAACTTTTGGACAACATGCGCCATGTTAGAATCACTAATGGTTTTATTTCTTTCTAAAGTGTAATTGTGTGATTTCTTTATGCCTTTGTCAACAGACTTTGATTTCAGTGAACAAATAATTCTAAAAACACACACACACACACACACACACACACACACACACACACACACACACACACACACACGTGCATGTTACTTCACTCTCTAATGTGTTTTCCTTTGTTGTTATGTTTCAGATTCCCTGGCTTGAAGTGTTACTTCTGTAAACATCCTCCACGTTCTCTCTTCTCTAACAGTCTCAGAAAAAAAAAAACAAAAAAAAAAAAACAAGAACAAAAACAACGGCATCAACAACAGGAACAACAACAACAACAGCAACCTTCGTTGTTTGCAAGAATGAATTTAAAATCTCATTCTCTCTCCCATTGCTATCATCCTGTAACTTAAAGCTTTTTAATCCATATTGTCATTTGAAACACCAGATCATCTGATATAGATACATACAGATACATACATATATATATATATGTATATATATATATATATATATATATATATTTGTATACTCATAGGATTGCTTGTTCATTTTCTCTCAGTGTCACCAGAAGTTTTTTCCTTTTAAACAGAAAGATACATTGTTGCTTGTATCATATTTTCGTTCCTCTCTTTTAGTTTTTCTTGTTTCATTAAGGTTAGTATTTGAGGATTTATGAGTGGAAATCATGTCGAGGTGACTCAGACTAAACGAAGACTTGTATATACATTTATACACACATACACACACACACACATATATATATTCCCTAAGGAACATTCTGGGACAATTAATTTACAGTTGTAGCACTTTCACTACACCACTAGTGTTGAGTTGGCCATTCCAAGAACTGTCTAATCATGTATCCGATACAACCAGTTTTTCCAATGAATTTCAACAACACTTCCGGCTTCTACGGTCAGCCGATCTACAACCCTGGCTGCCATTTAAAAGTCCCTGATAAGTCACAGATTATGAACATTCTTGATAAGAACAATGACTTGTTGTGGAAAGACTTCAGTCCAGCAAACGGTGCCAATGACGGCACCAGCGGAAGCCATGGTGCAGACAACAACAGTGGTAGTAACAACATGTGCATGACTAACAGCGGTGCTGCTTCAACATGCAGTAGCCCTGGCAACAATACTGGTGGTGGTGGTGGTGGTGGTGGTGGTGGGGCTGGTGGTGGGGCTGGTGGTGGTAATAGTGGTGGTGATGGCAGTAGTGGTGGCAACACCAATGACAACAACCAACCAGATGGAGACAGCATGCGAAACAGTCAAGGTGGAAATGAGAAATCTTTCTTTTGTACATTTTGTAAGAAAGGATTCACCAACCAGTTCTTCTTGAAGAACCATGAGCTCACACACACAGGCGTTCGACCATTTGACTGCAATTCTTGTGACAAAGCCTTTACGCAGAAAATCAATCTCAAAAACCATTTAAGGACCCATTCAGGGGAGAAACCTTTTCAGTGTTCCCTTTGTCCAAAGGCCTTCAGTCAACAAGGTAATCTCAAACTCCATCTTAGAACACATACGGGAGAGAAACCATATTCTTGTGAAGTCTGTGGTAAAAGTTTCTCCCAAAAAATCAATTTGACTTACCACAACCGTATTCACACTGGAGACCTTCTCTATTGTCAGTTCTGCAAGAAACCATTTTCGAATGAGTTCTTCCTCAAAATACATGAACGTATACATACAGGCGAGAAACCTTTTCATTGCCATTTCTGCAACAAGTGTTTCTCACAAGAGACAAACTTGAAAAACCATTTGAGAACACACACTGGTGAGCGACCATTTTCCTGTAGTGTTTGTTCGAAGGCTTTTAGCCAGAGAGGTAATTTAAAGCTTCACCTTAGAACGCACACTGGAGAGAAACCATTTGCCTGTGATGTCTGCGGGAAAGCCTTTTCACAAAAAGTAAATCTAAGCGACCACAAAAGGCTACACACTGGAGATCTGTTCTATTGCAACTACTGCAAGAAACCGTTTTGCAATCAATTTTTTCTGAAGATTCACGAGCGGACGCACACTGGAGAACTTTACAAATGTACATTTTGTCCGAAAGATTTCACACTTTTGATCAACCTGAAGAACCATCTGAGGACTCATACCGGAGAGAAACCATTTCATTGCAGTATGTGTTCAAAGTCTTTTAGTCAGCAAGGAAATCTTAAGTTACACATGAGAACTCACACGGGGGAAAAACCATTCAAGTGTGACCTTTGTGAAAAGTGTTTCTCCCAAAAAACTAATCTTGAAAATCACCAACGTGTCCACACTGGACAATTGTTTAAATGTGACTATTGCACCAAAGAATTTACTTTGCAAATTAGCCTGAAAAACCACATCCGGGTCCACACTGGAGAAAAACCTTTCCATTGCAGCTATTGTAACAAGCTCTTCTCACAGCGAACTGAATGGCGTAACCATGAGAGAACCCACACAGGAGAAAAACCATTCCAATGTCAGATTTGTTCGAAGGCTTTTTCTCAAGCTGGAAACTTGAAGTTACACATGAGGACACACACGGGTGAGAAACCATTCAAGTGTGACACTTGCAACAAGTCGTTTTCGCAGCGAGCCAACTTAAACAACCACAAAAGGACTCGAACGGGCTGCGAACTTTTCACCAAGCAGCCACCGTTGGCCTCTACTGCTTCCTCATCTGCCTCTCATGGCTGTATGATGTACTCCAAAGACTCCAACCTCTCGCCTCCAATGCCAGGTTCGGACCCTCTCCCTGTGATGGGATCATCCATGATGATGTCATCTGAAGACAAGAATGATAGTGACAACCATCAACACCATGAAAAGAGTGGTTTGTCCTCAGCTTCTCAGACATCCACATATAACTGTGATACGAGTGCATCGAAACCTCAGCAGCAGCAGCAACAACAACAGCAACAGCAGCAACATCAGCAACAGCAAGCCCATCAGTCTTCCATGTTATCATCAAATTCCAACAAGCACAACATGAAAACTAACAAACACCATCAAGAACATTTACCAAATTCCCATATGGGACGGTCAGAGCAACACCTTCATCCGGCTCAACAAGATTCCCAGACTGGAATGCGACTGCACCCCTCAAATCTGTCTCGGTTTAATTCTGCTGCATATCTGCACGAGATGTCACAGAACTGGGAGACCAACTACCTCTGGCCCAGAGGCTACCCTATGCCCACGTTGCTCGGTTCCAGCTGGCCAAACATGCCTACGTCTTACTCTAGCGGCAAACACGGTAAACAGAACTCGTGAGCCAGCCTGCAAACTCTGTTCGGACACTCTACGGATTCCGTTGGGAATCTCTTGCATCCAAACTGACACATGTGACACGAGGACTTGTAACATTTCTTAAGACATGTCTTAAGTTGTCTTATTAATCATTAGCCACATGTCGTCTCCAAGCTGACAGAACTCACCAACGGCTGTTCAACTAACTTCCTCAAACATGTCAGGCTCTTTACGATCTGTTTGTCAGGTTTCTGTGGAATTTTTCAGGTCAATTGGCAAAAATTCATTTTTGTATTAAAAGAAGAAAAATCAAGAACAAAACAAGAAGAAAATAACCCAAAAGAACTGGATTGTGATGGTGCAAATAGACAAAAACAATAGTCAGTCACATTGTAAAAATTTGACATTGAAAACTTTTCAGGGATCCTTTTCCTAAGAATTTATTTTTGGATCCTTGTACGTTGTGTGTTCAAATTTCACCGGAATTCACTTTGCCTGTATCATCGTCTTTCAGGGATTGATATTAAAACAAAAACAAAACAAAAGTACCAGTCATATGCTGGGGCAAGTTTTAATTGAATGCACCCCCTAACTATAAATCTCTGGCTTGTCTCAATCTGAGAAATCATTATGACAATGATGATGGTTATTGTTACTTCTATTAAAATATCCCTTAGCAGTTCAAATATCAGAAGCACTGGATCACTCCCTGACATTTATGCTACCATTATAATCTCTCTCTCTCTCTCTCTCTCTCTCTCTCTCTCTATACATATATATATATATATATGCCTACACACACGCATATATATAAACACATTGTGTATGTGTGTGTATATATATATATATATATATATATATATATAGATATATATATATATATATGTAATATATATACTGTTTTAAAATATAGTGATGATCACTGAATAAAATGCTCTCTCTCACACACACACACATACTCTGACAGACACAGTATTCATATCTTGAGAACTTATGATGAAATGCAATAGTCAAATGTTGGACAACACCAGCCTCACCCAATGAACACACATACACACACACATACACCTACCATCACTGGTTTTATGTCTACCTTTCAGTGCTTGTATGAGTCAGACAAGACTACTTTGGAGCAGAGTCACATATATATATATATATATATATACATATATATATATGTTGCTTGCATGCATATGCCTTTTGCATGTATTTGGATTGTAAGTTAATGCTCTAGTAATAATAGTTTTAATCATGTTGACTTTGTCCATTAAGTATAACATCTGCATCAAGAAGATATTTGTGTGTCTGAGGAGGTAATTTGTACATGTGTGTGCATGTTGATGCCCATGGGTGCGAGGGAAGAGAGGTGTGCACTGCTTCCGTGTAACGAGAGAAGAGTGGTGTTATTATTCATTGTACATAGTGTTGTAGACTTCCAAACCGTTTTTCTCTCTCTCCAAAGTGCTTATTTATATACTCCTACCAGCACAATGCCATGCCTCAGCCTTCCCCCAGTTATGTCATCTGTAATTTTATCAGCTGAGCTTTACAATACTTTATTGGTAAATACTGTCACAATGTGCACACCGATGCATCATTGCTGCACCATGGCAAGTGCACTTGCAGTCAGTTTGTCATCATGGTGTAATTAGTTGTTATTTATTTTTTTTTATGTATTGTTCTTGTTGTTGTCAGTCTTGTGGCTAACCTCATCCCTGCCCTCTGCCCATCCCTACCCTCTGCCCAGCCTCACTTGTAGCCCCACACACTTTATGATCCACACCTGGCAGTGAGTTAATAAGGTGGATGTCGTTAACCTGTCACGGTGTCTTAGATACTATAAATGTGAAATTGATGAATGTATTAAAATGCGTCACAGGTTTTTGAATTCTAATATCCAAAGTTAATTAAAATACCAGTGTTGTCTCTTCCTGTTTAATTTTTTCTTTCACCAGAATTATTCAATAAGAAAATGATTTTTGTCACCTTCAGGTTGTAGCTTTAATTAATAAACATTTTTTAGGCTGACTACATTAAACATGGTCATACCTACTACAAATATTTTGCTGTGTCTCCTTGGGTACTACACTTAATTTCACATGTTTTACTTTACATAACCTCGGCTCACCTTAGCAAGTAATGGTACTTATACTGCAGTGATGCAGTATTAGTACTAAGTTACAAGGTTCTGTGTTCAATCCCAGGGTGCTGTGTCTTGGGAAAGTGTTCTGTTGTGGTTGCCCCCAATTTTTTGTGAGTAATATTTAGGAGATACAAAAACTATCTGCAAGTTCATATGTGTGCGAAGGTACTTAGGGAGTTACACTTGCAGTTATAGGTCAATGGTTTCAATTCCTGGACTGGGCGTTGTGTTTTATTCATGAGCAAAATATTTAATTTCTTGTTCCAGTCCACTCAGCTGAAGATTTGTACCAGCAACAGCTGGGAGATTAACCCTTTGACAGACTGGTGTCTCATTCAGTGTGTGCATGTGTCTATATATAATGCATATATATTTATTTCTTCGGCACGTAAAAAGCATCCACTACACTCTCTGAGTGGTTGGCGTTAGGAAGGGCATCCAGCTGTAGAAACTCTGCCAAATCAGATTGGAGCCTGGTGTAGCCATCTGGTTTCACCAGTCCTCAGTCAAATCGTCCAACCCATGCTAGCATGGAAAGCGGACTTTAAATGACGATGATGATGATGATGATGATTGCCCACAAGGGGTTTAAACATAGGGGACAAACAAGGACAGACAAAGGGATTAAGTCGATAACATCGACACCAGTGCATGTCTGGTAATTATTTAATCAACCCCGAAAGGATGAAAGGCAAAGCCGACCTTGCCAGAATTTGAACTCAGAACGTAACGGCAGACAAAATACCACTAAGCATTTCGCCTGGCGTGCTAATGATTCTGCCAGCTTTCCACCCTATAATACATATATACTAATAAATGCATTTACACATAAACACACAGAAGCTAATTGGTAAACTCGGACATATACACACATCAACATATTCACATAACAGACATAGGTCACAGGTTTAATAGCTGGTCCCTTTATTTTTACACCACCACCTTCTGTGCCTTTTAGCAGGGTCAGGCCTTGCAAGGCCACAAGAGGCTGAAAAAAGGTTCAAAAGGTGCTATCTTTCTTTCTGTCTTTCTCACTCTGGCCAAGCCATCTAAAAATAAACACCCTCATTTAACCTTGTGGTGTGTGTGTGTGCATAAATCACTTCCAGTTTATATTAATTCTCCTATAAATAAAACTATTTATTTCCTGTCCTGCCAAACTCTGCTGACGGCAGCTTTTGTCACACGTGACACTGGAAACAAGGACACTGACCTTCTTTTCCCTGTTCAGTGTGTCTGTGTATGTCACCAGCTACAGCCTGTGTGTGTGTGTTCACATGCTCTTGTGTCTATAATTAGCATTATGTGTAGCTTTGTGGATCTTGTAAACTACATTTTTTAAATATCTGGTATTAAGTAGTATGTGTGTCTCTGTGCACACACACACACTCGTGCATGTAGATTGTACATATGTATGTGTTTATAGTTATTTAGCTGTAAGATATATATATATATATATATATATATATGTATGTATGTGTATGTATAAACTCATGTATACATATGAGTATATATATGTGTATCTACTCATATATATGTATACATATAAATGAGTATATATATATATGTGTGTGTATACTCATATATGTATACAGATAAATGAGTGTGTGTGTACATATGTATATCTTTATATGTAATTGTCGTAGTGTATGTATACATGTGTGTATATTTGGTTCTGTTGTCTATTCCGACGTATGAATGTCCAGTTGTCTGATCAACTAGACGACCTACTCATTGATTTAGCATGTAATGTGGCTGAGTATTCCATAGACACGTATCCTTAACATCATTCTAAAGTAGAATTGGTGAGACTGACGAAGCTGACCTTTTTAATTACTGGTACAGTCCATCTGGAGGGCTTCTAAGCAGTCACCGTCTACCTAATTTCAATCAATGTTTGGGTCCACCTGAGGATGTGGTAAAGACACTTGCCCAAGATGCCACACTTTGGGATCAAACCTGGGTCCTCATGCTTACAAGCTGAACTTTTGAACCACTCTGTCTACATACAAGTGTGTGTGTGAATGTGGAACCATTAATCCCCCAATTTTTTTTTTATCTGTCTCCTTTTTTTTCTTTCATCCCTTTTTGTTGAAGTGTGTGGGCTTCATATGTCAAAGACTTTTCCATTCTTCCTTCCTGAGCATCCAACTAATACACCTGTCTGTTGTTCCCTCACCTGTCTTTTGTCTTCTGTACATTTGAACCATTATGTGATAGCCAGGATTATATTATACCCTCAATCTATATGTATCTCTGTGTGTTATTAGGTTAGTGTTATCATATTTAATTTAAGGGTCAAAAATTTCATTACAAAAATCATGTACTAAGGGAAGGACAATACTGGGTCAGGGACTAATGTGGTCATTCAGCCTGCTAAAAATAGCAACCAAATATACTTTTGACTATAGGTCTGTCATGTCAGAGCTAAACAACTGTCCCAGCAGTAACACGGTATAGTATAGTCCGAGATATGCCATGACTAAAAAATATACAAGAAACCTAGAATAGTCTTAGATGGAACAGATCTCTAATGAGATATGGCCTATAGGAGTTAATTATTCCAGTGTGGAGGTGCATGGCTTAGTGGTTAGGGTGTTGGATTCATGATCATAAGATTGTGGTTTTAATTCCTGGACTGGGCAGTATGTCATGTTTTTCAGCAAAACACTTCATTTCACGTTGCTCCAGTCCACTAAGCTGACAAAAATACATAATCCAGCAATGGGTCAGCATCGTGTCCAGTGGGGAACCAGGAAACTGGCCCTTAGCCTATATAACTTGGGAAGGATCTTTACCCTTTTTTAATTATTCCAACCCCAATATGGTTTAAGATAAGGCAGGATGGTCATGGTGGAACGTCTTTGATTGTAAATCTGCTGTATCAGAGCTTAACAACAATCCCAGCACTAATATTGTATGATATAGTCTTAGATAAACTATGGCTGTAAAACAGACAGGATGACCATTGCTGGAATGGGTTTGATCTTCACCTCCTGCATCAGAAATAACCCCTGGTTAAACAATGGCAGTAACAACTCTTAGAACAGCCCCAAAAATGCATGGATAAGTTTGGTGTAGCCGCCACATGTTTGTGTTGTAACTGCATTTCTACTGTAAAACTAAATGTGTTGTCTAGTTTGGAGTTTTATTGAGAAGACTTCTGCATGGTACGACCAATTAGTTAGTACAGATATATCCCTTCTGTGGTGGGTGTACATATTTCAACATACATGTATTGGTCTTCTTTGTGTTTGTATATATCTTAACATAAATGTGGCATCAGAGCTTTAACATATATACATCATATTTCTGAAGCTGTATATAAAATATATGTATATATATATATATATGTGTGTATGTGTGTATATATGGATATGAGTGCGTGCATATATATATATATATATATATATATATATATATTTCTGTATTTTAAATATGGGTGTGTATGTATGTGTAATAAAAATATAGTTGTTTTGTAAAAAAATGTTTGAATATACAATAATAATTATAATAGATGTTAGAAGCATTTGATGTAGAATCTGATTACAATTTCTAATAAATGAAATTATTGTAAACTATTTTTCATAAACTATGAAACAAAACAAAACAAAACAAAAAAAAAAACGAAATGTAAATATATGCGAATTTCATTTCCTTAAATGGATGTTCAGTTGCTCTGATATGAAACTGCAATAAACTAATGAATATAATGAATATATGTATCTATATATATATATATGTATGTATATATATATATATATATATAATATATATTGAAAAATAAAAAAAGCCCAAAAAAATGTGAAACAAAGAAATTGTTTTCTGTTTTGATTTGATATGTATGTGTGTATATATATATGTATGAAATATATGTATGTGTGTGTGTATGGTACCAGGATCACTCCCTAGTTCATTCTTCCCCTCAAAAGAGTCAAAGAAATAGATTTTGTGTCAACCCTGTTTTTTTTTTCTTTTGTTATTATTATTATTATTATTATTATTATTATTATTATTATTATTATTATTACTATTAGTATGACATGTGACTGTCAGTCTATCATGTGATGGACATGAAATTATATTTGATATTCTGTCTTGCTATGTATTTTGTCAATGACAAATCTGGTTTGTTACCATTATGTCAATATTCAAACCGTCAAACCTAGGCCAACATGGAGGCAGATGTTACACAACAATGATGATATATATTTCCTGGCTTTTGGTAAAAGAAAATACAAGAGAATCAGTTAATTACGATTTTATTCAACTTATTCCCCTCTCAGATTCACACACTTATTGCAGCAGTCCTTCACTTCTTCTTAGGCCTGTAAAAGAACTTGGAGGGTTGGGCCTCCAATCAGGCCTTTTGTGATACCCTTAAAGCCAGGAACATTTCAGCACCCCCTTATGTATATATTTTATCTTTTACTTGTTTCAGTCTTTAGTGTGTGGCCATGCTGGGGCATTGCATTTGAATTTTAAGTTGAGTGAATCGACCCCAGTACTTATTCTATCGGTCTCTTTAGCTGAACTGCTATTGCATGAAGACATAAACATACCAACACCAGTTGTCAAGTGGTGGTGGGGGATAAAGACATACACATATATGATGGGCTTCTTTCAGTTTCCGTCTACCAAATCTACTCACAAGGCTTTGGTCAACCCAAGGCTATAGTAAAAGACACCTGCCTAAAGTGCCACTCAGTGGGTCTGAATCCAGAACCATGTAGTTGGGATGCCAACTTCTTGCCACACAGACATGCCTATGTATGTGTGTGTGTATATACAGTAAAGTGTATAAATATGTATATATATATATATATATAAATATATATATATATATATATATATAAATATATATATATATATATATATATATATATATATTATATATATATCAGTCATCATTTAACGTCCGTTTTTTATGCTCGCATGGGTTGGACGGTTTGACTGGGGACTGGCAAGCTAGAAGGCCACACCAGGCTCCAATCTGATCTGGCATATTTCTACAGCTGGATGCCCTTCCCAACGCCAACCACACCGAGTGTATAATGGGTGCTTTTTACATGCCGCCGGCACGGGAGCCAGTCAAGCGGCACTGGCATTGGCCAGCCACGTTCGGATGGTGCTTTTTACGTGTCACTGGCACAGGGAGCCAGTCAGATGGCACTGGTATCGGCCACAACTACAATTTCCATTTGATTGTGATTTGATTTGAATTTGGTTTTGATTTTACTTGACTCAATAGGTCTCCTCAAGCACGGCATGTTGCCCGACGATTTAAAGGTACATTCTAAATGGGCTGGTTATGCGACACTGGTGTAGGCTACGGCTGTGATCTCACTTTCTTTGCCGGGTCTTCTCAGTCACAGCATATCTCCATAGGTCTCGGTCTTTCGTCATTGCCGTAACGTATAATTATGCTTGTGTATGTTTATATATATGTATGTGTCTGTGTGTGTGTATGTATATATATAAAATGTTTGTATATATGTATGTATATGTTTATGTATATATGTGTGTGTCCGTGGGCATATAATTTATTATCGTAACCCAAGCATATAATCACATGCACACGCGACTGATATTCTTCTTAGGGAAGAGGCTGGAGTTGTAGTTATTGCTAACATAAACACAAAACCTCCATTAGGCCATCCAATCCGTTTTATTTTGTCACCGTTGGACCCTTAAAGGGGCAACATGGGTATGAGTTATAACGCTTCTATTGTGCACCCCGGAGTTACCTCCCTTCAACAACAATCAACGAGCCTCTACATGGTTATCAATTTTACTAGAAGCAGCAGTCGGATTCCCTCAACTGACACCCTGTCAATTAAGAAAAAAGGGGCTGTAGGATGCGTTAGAAATGCATTCCCAATTGGGACGCAGGTATTGGTATTATGAACGAGAAGTTCGATTCGATTCTCAACTTGGTTTCAATCCCACTGCACAGTGAATAGAATTTGGTAGAAGGAAACTGTGTGGAAGTCCGTTTGAGGGGCTGTTCTTGTCCTTTAGCAGTAGACGTAAGTCATTCCCTGGTTTGATATCCCTTTTCACATGGTCCTTTATATATCTTTACCACTGTAATATAACATTACTCTTTGTTCACGACTTGCATGGGTTAGGAAGTTCACTTCACAACCATAGGGTTCAGGGTTCGATCTTACCGTGTGGCACGTTAGGAAAGCACAAACAGTGGCTTTGAGGAGAGACGCAGGCGTAGCTGAATGGTAACCACATGGTCCCGGATAAAGTTTATATATAAGCACAAATAAAGGTTACAAAACTCATTCAGGGTGAGCAAAATCCTATGAAAGTACTGGTTAGTTGCCTATAACAAAGAATATTGACTATTACAGTTAATACTCAACTGCAATATATATATATATACACACACACACACCTTCTCAACTTACAACCATCTGCACTTATGGCCACAAAAAAATAAGGAAATAAAGAAATGAATATATAAATCGATTTTGGGATGTTGGCCAGCTATACATACGATAACTATGGCAGCATCTGGCAATGAAGGCCTCCCTCAGACCCAGGCATCCACTGCCTGTCACTGTCTCTCACTCAGTTGCTGTCAAGCATTAGTTGCGTTTGAATGAAAATAGTGTTGCAAAATATAAATCTGACATACGACCAGATTGACTTACGACCTGTGTTAGGAACATAAAATTGTGATTAAAGTTTGGTGGAAGATTTTAATTCAAAACTTATGAAAACAAGACATTTGTACTCAGAACCAGAACCGGTTTCAGCCAGGTTGGTAATGAAAGGATTAAGAATTGTTTCTCTATTATATATTTTAACCCTTTCGGGAAATATATATATGCATATATTCATACATATATGTACATACCTACATATATATGTAGGTATACATGCATATATGGGTACTTGAACAAAATGAAAAACGAGAACATAAAAAAACAAAAATATAGAAAACGAACTTTTTTTCAAACAATAAAAGAAAGAAATAGAGAAACGAGACAGGCAACATAAAGAACAATCCCTTCATCAGTTGTCCCCTGTTTTATCTACTCCGTGTTGTTCACATTTGATGTCCTGTCCCCATATATGCATGTATATACACATATATATGTAGGTATGTACATATATGTATGTATATATGCATATATATATATATATTATTATATGTATTTATTTTCTCTTGGTTAATTATTAACTCCGGGAAAATAAATTGGTTAATAGATACCAGGGTAGCAAAGATCACAAAATGACTGTGGTGTAACTCCTGTTCATGAGGGAGAAACTCCGTTATTTTGGGTAATTTAATAAATGGAGTAATACGCATATGTTAAAAGAATTCATTTAACATATGCGTATTACTCCATTTATTAAATTTTATATATATATATATACATACAGGCGCGGGCATGGCTGTGCGGTTAGGAAGTTTGCTTCAGTCCCACCGTGTAGCACCTTGAGCAAGTGTCTTCTGCTATAGCCCCGGGCCAACCGAAGCTTTGTGATTGAATTTGGTAGGCAGTAGTTACTGCTGCGTGTGTATATATGTGTGTGTATGTGCTTGTGCCTCTCCAAGAGAGAGAGAGAGAGGGAGATATATGTACATACATATACACACATACACACACACAATCTTAATGGTTCTTCTTTTTGCAAGTCTATAGAATTGCATTCAACTGGATTCAACTGCATTCCTGATGTATTTTATTGTCCACTGAAAAATAAGATACACTGAATTTGATGAGATGGTTATGGTGGTGATGGTGGTGTTGGGGTGGTAATGATGGTAGTAGAGTTGATGGAGATGGTGATGGTGGTAGTGGTGTTAAAAGCTGTAATGTGGTGGTGGCGGTGGTGAGGTTAGTGATATAGTTTCCTCTGAATATGTAATCTTTATAAAAGTCCTTTAAGTTGTCCATCTGTTAACAAACAGCATTGTTCTCTATTTCCTGCTTATTAACTTGCATTTAATGTAATGAGAACATGGTTAGGTAGATAGAGAGACAGATAGAAAGGCAGACATAGACAGACAGATAGTGAGATAGATAGACAAGAAGATAGAACAGTAGATAGATGGATGGAGTCCTTTAATTTTATCACTTCAGGTGAATTAACAGATTTATATATGTGTGTGTGTGTGTGTGTGTGTGTATGTAATATGTATAGATGATTAGAAGAATAGACAGGTAGAGAGGGAGAGAGAGAGATAAACAGTTAAAGGGATAGATAGACAGACGGAAAGAGAGATTGAGAAAAATGAAAGGGGATGACAAAGGTTGAAAAAGTCCTGTAAATACTGAAGTAATTAAGCTTAGGAAAAGAGAATAAAAACGTTTTTAATCAAAATGCAAATGAGGAAAGGAAAAAAAAAATGATAATGCTGCTGTGAGTGGATTTGGTAGACAGAAACTGAAAGAAGCCCAACATATATTCATATATTTGTTTCCCACCATTGCTTGACAACTGGTGCTGGTGTGTTTACATCCCTGTAACTCAGCAGTTCAGCAACAGAGATTGATAGAATAAGTACCAGGCTTAAAAAAATAAAAAAATTAGGGTCGATTCATTCAATTAAAAATTCTTCAAGGCAGTGCCCCAGCATGGCCGTGGTCTCATGACTGAAACAAGTAAAAGATAAAAGATGTAGATACAAGGCCTGAAATTTTGGGCAAGAGGCTATTTGATTTCATCAACCTCCAGTGCTTGACCCGTCCTCATTTTATTGACCCTAAAAGGAAGAAAGGCAAATAATAATAATAATAATCTACAATGATTGAGCATGGCGATGATGAGTGAATGTGTGGTGAGATGCTAGCAAGAATGATGGTGATGATGATGATGAGGATGAATGATGTGATTAAAGAAGTAGTTTTTTTGAAGAGGAAGAGGAGGATGGCATGTGAATAAAAAAAAAGAAACAAAAACAAACAATATATTTTGGCTTGTGTATTGCTTCTAGTTTGGCAGAGGGTCAAAGGTTAATAACAAAAATTTTGGGGAGAGGGATGTCGAGCAGTTACATGGGAATGGAGTGGAGGAGCAGAGGGTTTGGTACAGAAATAGTCTGCTTTTGCTGAAGACATGAATCATTTCCTTCAAAAAAAAAAAAAAAAAAAAAAGAAAGAAAATTGTTGTTTCCAAGGTTGGTTCAATTCCCAGATGAGTAGACACTAAGAGAATGTGGTGCGATCCCCAGATATACACACATACATATATATATATATATATGTATATATATACATCTTTTTATATATACATATCAGAGATCAGTTTTTACCGAGTTTAGTTCAATTCCCAAATGAGTTAATGTGTGATGCAGGTGGGAAGATTTGTGTGTGTGTGTGTGTGTGTGTGTGTATGTATACATATGTATGTAAGAAGTTGCTTTCCAGCCTCATGGTTCCAGGTTCAGTCCCACTGTGTGGCACCTTGGGCAAGTGTCTTCTGCTATAGCCTTGGGCAGATGAAAGCCTTGTGGGAGGATTTGGTAGACGGAAACTGAAAGAAGCCTGTTATGTATATACATATATATGTATATATTTACGTGTGTGTGTGTGTGTGTGTGTCTTTGTCTCCCCCACCATTGCTTGATAACCGATGCTAGTGTGTTTATGTCCTTGTAACTTAGCAGTTTGGCAAAAGAGACCAATAGTACTTGGCTTACAAAGAATAAGTTCTGGGATTGATTTCTTCGATGGAGCATGGCCACAGTCAACTGACTGAAACAAGTGAAAGAATATATGATGTATGTAAATGTACGCACAGACCATGAATCAGGAATTTGAGATGTTTCTTAAATTCCTAAGTGAGTAGAGGAAGAATTGGTACATGCAGGGAACAAAATTCCCAAGGACAGCTGAGAAAGGGGACCAGACTTGCTTACATCCATTGGTGCTGTCTTTTTGTTTTTCCTCCCCAAATTCCCTTATCCATCTGCATTGTTATTTTCTGGTAATACACCCACCCACACACATATACATCGGGGATCAGTAGCCACGACTGGTTCAATCATCAGGTTAAGCAAGCAGACAAAGCGAGAATAGTGTATATGTGTGTACGTGTATGGAGAAAGAAAGGATATATGAAGGAATTATTTACAGAGCAATCCCTTGTTAAAGGGTTATAACCAACAAAGTATTAGGGTCCAGTTTATATTATATTTACACATTTTCAGTCCTATACTGTATTGATTGTTTTTATTATTATTTGATTTCAAATTTAAGCACAAGGTCAACAATTTTGAAGACAGTCAGTACCACTGACCTCAGTACTTGACTAGTACTTTATTATTATTATTATTATTATTGTTATTATCTTTTTTTTTACACAACACTGCATTTTTATTTAGGTTTTGAAAATTTTTTTCATTAAATACAAAATATTACATTTGTTTGTTTTTTTTTAAATTCATTTTTTAAAAAATTTATTATTATTATTATTATTTTTTTTTTGTTTCAATATGCAATAGCTTGAGTGTATTGTTTGCAAACATTATGTTAAGACTGTATGAGTATTATGTATGTGTATGTGAATATTATGTGTGTGTGTGTGTGTGTGAAAATGAAGTTTATCTCTTGAATGTGGAAATGTGTTACAACCTTTATTTGTTGTTGTTGTTACATATGAGTGTTTGTAAACAAATTGTGATGTGGTGAGGTGTGTTAATGTCCAGGCCCTGTACACACCTCAAAGTCAATGTTGTTGTAATTGTTTTTTTTTTAACGAATACATTTTCCTCTCTTGCATTAGCTTTTGAGGTGTAACCAAAAATGTCATTTTTAAAAAAAATAAAAACCACCCAATGGTGGATGAGTTACTGACCCTGACTAGGTCTTTGGTTTTGGTTTTTCACCACAAGATGTCTCTAGTAGTTACATTTTGTCAGGTGAGAGAACAAGTCATGTTTTGAATGATGCAATGAGACAGAGGAAAGAATATTAATGTTTATTAAGAGACAAAGATCAACTATTATTATTATTAATGTTATCATTATTATTATAATTATTATCATTATTGTAATTTACCCCACCGATTTTCACTTGGAACTACTGATATCTTCTGATGTATTTCGTGAAGAGTGCATCCCTTGAAGGTTTCCCCAAGCGTTTTGCTTGTTTTGTTTGGATGCACAAGTGACACTGGGCCATGCAGAGCCTATTAATGGTGGAACAGCAAAGCCCCGAGACCACAAATAGTTGTTTTCCCACGACTGAGGCATTCCATGAATATAGGTTGAATTGGAATGTGAAGAGGACGCAGTAGACGCTTGCGGCCTAATCGGTGTGGTCACTTGGGAATCTTTGCTCTGTTGATTTGATTGATCACGTACAAGCTCGCTATTCTTGATGTTTGGTTTCATTTGGGAGTTGGCTTCTTTGTTCGAAGAGCTGTAGTTCAGGGATTTTAGTTCGCCATCACTACCGACTGTGCTAGTGTTGAACTTCTTACCAAGGCTGTTGATTGTCGATGAGAGAGTATTGGTTCCCTTCAGAAACATTCGGTCTCCAGCAGCAGCAGCAGCTATTGCAGCAGGACACTTGTGGTTTGTCAGGTTAGGTCGTTGGGTGAAGGATTTGCCACAATGATCACACGAGAATGGTTTCTCTCCAGTGTGTTTGCGAAGGTGAGTTTTTAAATTACCCTGGTGTGAAAACTTCTCCTTGCAGTACTCACATTCAAATGGCTTTTCACCTGTGTGAGTTCTTTCATGGTTTTGTAGGAAAAATTTGTTACAGAATGGCTTTTTGCAGAAGTTACAGTAAAACAACTCTCCGTTGTGGACTCTCTTGTGGTCGATCAGATTGTTACGTTGACTGAAAGATTTACCGCAGTCGTCACAATTAAATGGTCTCTCTCCAGTGTGTCTCCGCAGATGTAATTTTAGATTTCCTCGTTGAGAAAAGCTCTTTTTACAGAAATTACATTGGAAAGGCTTTTCTCCTGTATGGGTCCTTTCATGATTTTTCAAAAAGAACTGGTTGGAAAATCCCTTTTTGCAGTAGCTGCAATAGAACATTTCTCCAGTGTGAGCTTGTTCATGTATTTTTAAGAAAAATTGGTTTGTAAATGCTTTGTTACAAACAATACAGAAGAACAAATCCCCGCTGTGAATTCTCTTGTGATCAATCAGACAGTTTTTCTGTGCAAAACCTTTGCCACAGATGTCACACACATGGGGTTTCTCCCCAGTGTGTATTCTCACATGAAGTTTCAAGTTCCCTCGTTGGGCAAAAGCTTTATTGCAAAATTGGCACACAAATGGTTTCTCACCTGTGTGAGTTCTCAAGTGATTTTTTAAGAAGAACTGATTTGGGTAACCTTTCTTACAGTATGAACAATAATACACTTCTCCTGAATGTGTCTGTTCGTGAATCTTCAAGAAAAACTGATTGCAGAAGGCCTTCTTGCATACACTACAATAATATAGTTCGCCAGTGTGAAAACGTTTATGATCGCTAAGGCTGTTCCTTTGAGTAAATGCTTTTCCGCAGACATCACAGACAAATGGCTTCTCGCCAGTATGTATTCTCATGTGTGTACGGTAGTTTCCACTTTGAGCAAATGATTTACCACAAAACTGGCAGTGGAAAGGTTTTTCCCCTGTGTGTGTCCGTTCATGGTTACGTAGAAAAAATTGATTTGAGAAACCCTTTTTGCAGAAGGTGCAATAAAACATATTTTCACCTCCTTCGCTATTACTCACAGCAGTATGGCTCTGTTCGTGGATTTTCAAGAAAAATTGGTTAGTGAATGCTTTCTTGCAGACAATACAGAAAAACATGTCGCCAGAGTGAAGGCGTTTGTGATCTGTCAGGCAATTCTTTTGAGCAAACGATTTGTCGCAGAGGTCACATTGAAACGGTCGCTCTCCTGTGTGTATGCGCATATGAGTTTTCAAGTTTCCACGCTGTGAAAACTTCTTGTCGCAAAAGTTGCATTCAAAAGGCTTCTCGCCAGTATGAGTTCTTAGATGATTTCGCAGAAAGAATTCATTGGCGAATGGCTTCTTGCAGTAACTGCAGTAAAATAAATCTCCACTGTGAAGCCGCTTGTGATCATTTAGACAGTTCTTCTGAGAGAAACTTTTGCCGCATACCTCACAAGAAAATGGTTTATCACCGGAATGGGTGCGAAGGTGCAACTTTAAATTGGCATGGTGAGAAAAGCCTCTGTTGCATATGTCGCAGTGATAGGGCTTTGAATGCATGTTGTTGCCCATCAGATTTCTCTGGCCTGTCATTTCCTGTGTTGCCTGGGATTGGACAGGCATGCAATTATGATTCTTTAAGTCCACGAATAAAGAGAACTGCTTGTGACAACCAGAACAGCCAAATGGTTTGGTGGACCCCATTGAATGTATCTGGTGAGTTTGCTCATGGTTCTTGAGAAAAAATGGGCTAGAAAATATCTTCTTACAAATTGTACACGGATATGTCTTTTGGATAAGGGATGTGCTGGTAGTGGTGTTATTGTTTGTAGAGGAACTACCCTGATTGAGGTTAGGCAAGGCAGGTCTTTGATTCGACAAATCTTTGCGGGCAATCGTATCATTTCTGAAGCTCTTTCCGCCTCCACTGGACGTTGTGACGCTAGTGGCCGTCCCTGTTGTGCCTCCAGAGCCATCCAAAGGTCGAAATGCTTTGCCCCCAGACGAAGCATTCGGGTGGCCTTTTAGATGGTGGTTTTGGTACAACGATTGGCTGTTAATGCCTTGCTGACTTCCAATAGGGTAGCTAGACTGAACAGGGTACATATTGGGTAGATGTCACTGTGCTTCCAAATTACATTTGATTTGCTACAATAGGGAGAAGATGGTGGTGACACAAATGATTATGATAATGATAATGGTTATGGTGGTACTGTAGTTGATGATGATGATGATGATGGTGACAACAGCAATGTAAAAGGAACAGTTTACATCATAAACCAGCTGGACTATAGATCAGGACTATTGACATTGTCCACTACTACATGTTGTACTTTTCACAGTATCATCCTTTCTGATAAGTGTTCAGCAGTTCAAATCACAGACACAACACTCAAACTACTAACCATCAAACGGACAAAGTGACCTCCGACCTTTGTGACACAAATTAAGGGGAGCAAAACAATGCCGTGTACTCAGGTAGTTAAACAAAAGGGGCCAAGGTGTTTCTAGAAGAGGTCAACTAAAACAAAAATACGACTCTAAATTATCTTTTAACGGATCACAAATTTTCATTGTTTGTCAATTGATCCACAGAACATCAAGTTATCAATATACATACATATATATATATTGCATAATAAGAACCTGAAGAGTTAGAAATGCCAACTCAAACAATCCCTATTACATATCTACATACGTGTATGTATACCGATATATATATATATATATATATATATATGAAAGCTAGATGTGTTCAGGAAAAGAACTGGATGCTAATCTCATTGATTAAGATTCAACATGTGGTTAGAAATTTCCTACAGACACACACAGGTTTTCCGTTATGAATGTATACAGCAACATAGGTAGAGATTTTGTATATATATACACACAGCAATGAATATCCCCCACAGTTTACCATATGCAGTTGTATTTGGTATTTTCCAAAGTGTGGTAGTGTTGTTATAGAGCCGAGAGACAGAACAACACGTTGTGCAATGTTGGTTGTTAGGTTGGTGTGGGGATTTCCTTTGGATGGACCAAATATGCCATGTGTAATGTGTCCCAGTTGCCAAAAACCTTTATAAAAGAAGCAGAAGATATAAAATGTATCAAATGTGAGAAAGGCTATTCAGGGATTCTTCAGAAGTTGATCTCCATTGGGTGGTGGGGAGTTTCTGTAAGGACAGCAAACAAATCTGAAAAGAAATAAATAAATATATATATATAGGCTTGCTGGCACATTAAGGAAAAATAGAACTCAATATTTAACCCATTAGCATTTAAACTGGCCATATCTGGCCCAAATATTCTACCCACCTTATTTTAAAACTAACCAGATTCTAAAAATAACAATCATATCGAAATCTTGAAGTAACAAGATAGTACATGATTAATTCAAAACATAGTGATTAAATTAAGTTAGACTGGTAAAATAGACAAGTTAGACAGGTTTATAAGTCAGACAAATGTATATAGACAAGCATGATTGTGAGGGGGGTTAAGAACTTTGTTTTTAGCAACATAACTTCAGGTTCAAGTCCCACTGTGACACCTTGGGTAAGTTTCATCAATTTCATAACCTTAAGTTGTCAAAAACATTGTGAAATTTGACAGATGTGGCTGGCTCTAAATATCTTGAATGAAATTCGGCAGAGAGGGTTTGTGCAAATTGTGAGAAATATCTGATAGACAGGGGTTTCTTAAAAGTAATGTTTGGTAGATAGAAGCTGTGTGGTAATTTTTTGGCTGGGGGTGTGTTTCTGTTACCATGAAAGTAAGATTTGACAGGGTTTGAAATTAGATTTAATAAACACTCCATCAATCCTGCCCTTTGCAATGATGGGAGTTCACCGGGTGAATGTGATGAAGAATGTTTAGAGACAAGTTTGAAAGATACTTTTGAAGACAGCTCTATGGTACCTGTTTACAGCTTACTGGACTAGGCCAGTCCCAGTTTGGTGTCTTGGGCACAATGTTACTAAGAGGACTTGAACCATTTGGCTGGCATTCCTAACATCCCACCAATTTCAGTAGCTTTGGTTTTTCAGTATAAAATCTGACAATTGTTTTCAGAGCCTGTGAATATGAGTTTGTGTGCATGTGTGTGTAATATATATATGTCACATTAACATCAATCTTTCTATTAAAACAAGTTAATCAACCACCAATGTGATGTTGATTACTCATTTTCTTGCTTGTTATTGTCATACATACACACACACACATATACACATACATACATACACACACATTCTCCAGGCTGGCATGGGTCAGATGAGATTTTGCTGAGTCAGTTTTTTATGGCTGGCTGGCTGGTCTTCTTGTTGCCAATCCTTACTTGTTTCCAACTAAAGTATATATTCCCCCCCCCCCCCACCTTTCACATGTCCAAGCACATAATGGCCAAACATGGATTTATGGCAGGCACAAACATTGATATCACCTAAACGGCAACACTGTTCTACACCTTATATGCACAGTGTTAAGATGTAGAAGAGGAGACTGAAACACACACACACACACACACACACAACAGGCTTTGGTGTTGTTTCCAGTGACCAATATCACTCATAAGATACTGGTCAGCACAAAAGACCATAGCAGAAGTAATTTGCCCATGGAAACAGACAGGAGGATTGTGGAAATCAGTGCTGCAGGATAGCAATGGCCTCTCTGTTGATGGGATTCTGGTGAGGTGGAGACCTTGAGCAAAGAACAGAGAAAGAAAACAAGCAGAGTGGCCCCTACCACCACTCTGATGTAATAAAGAATGGTCAGAAAGTTGATCATTATGGTCAACTAAGTTTATTTAGGTTTAATTAAAATAATTACCAGTAACAAATGAGGATAAGGGGATCAAGAACCATACTCAATATGTCTGACTAAAGCAGACAAGGAATTGTGACAAACACAGCCATGGCCTTATTCTCTGTGTCACAATGACCTTTCTCAAGCTATGGGTATGTCCCTTTCTGTTTGAAATGTGTGTTGTAATAGAAGCTTCAAAAACGGAAACTGTTAAAATCTCAGGTTGTGGTTTTTGAAGTGAAAAGAACTGACTAGAAAAACAAGAGGAAAAGTTAAGAATGCTAAACAGCTGATTCCTGTCTTGATAAACTCTTTTCAAACAGAAAACTGGTTTTGTCTGAGATGATATCATGAAGGTTAGGTGTATAAAAATATAAGCTATTTATAAGAGAGTTATTTCATTTTTAGATAGAAATATCAAATCAGGGTCTGAGTTAAATGGTGGAGGTGGGTGGTATATATATATATATATATATATATATATATATATATATATATATATATATATATACATACATACAGACATATAGGTAAATCAAACCATGTGTATTGTTACATGGCTACACACACACACACACAGAGTTGAAGCTTCCCTCCTAGTTTCACATTTCTGCTTTTCACAGCATGTCTACGATAAGTACTGGATACTTTATTCTTTTGATTTGTAAATTCAAATGTGTGATCGTTGCCAGTGCCACCTGACTAGCTCCCATGCTGGTGGCATGTAAAAGGCATTATTTGAGCATGGTCGATGCCAGTGCCACCTGACTGGCTCCCGTGCCAATGACATGTAAAAAGCACCATTTGAGCGTGGTCGATGCCAGTGCTACCTGATTGGTCCCATGATGGTGGCATGTAAAAAGCACCATTCAAGCGTGGTTGATGTCAGTACCGCCTGACTGGCTCTTGTGCCAGTGGCGGTACTTGGAGTGGTTGGTGTTAGGAAAGGCATCCAGCTGTAGAAACCTTGCCAGATCAGATTGGAATCTGGTGAAGCCTTCTGGTTTGCCAGTCCTCAGTCAAACTGTCCAAATCATGCCAGCATGGAAAGCAGACCTTAAACAATGATGATAATGATGATGATGTGAGTGTGTGTGTATGTGCATGTGTAAAGTGTAAAGAATAAATTCAAAAGAGCCCTCACTTTCATCTCCCACCAAGCATCTCAGTAGATTTAGATAGGAAGGAGGTCCTGACTGTAATGTGTTGTACTAAGTAAATAGTTGATAGCTTCTGCTACCTAGGTGACCAAGTTAGTAGTGGGGGTGGATGCTCAGAGAGTGTTACCACTAGAATAAGAATAGCCTGGGCAAAGTTCAGAAAGCTTCTACCCCTACTGGTGAGAAAGGGCCTCTCGCTCAGAATGGAAGGTAGATTGTACGATACATGTGTGTGAACTGCCATGCTTCACAGCAGTGAAACATGGGCCATGACTACGGAGGATATGCGTAGGCTTGAAAGAAATGAAGCTAGCATGATCCGCTGGACGTGTAATGTCAGTGTGCACACACGACAGAGTATAAGCGCCCTGAGAGAAATGTTGGACATAAGAAGCATCAGATGTGGCGTGCAAGAGAGATGTTTGCGCTGGTATGGTCATGTACTACGGATGGATGAGGAGAGATGTGGGAAGAAGTGCCACTCCCAAACAGTGGAAGGAACCCGTGGAAGAGGGAGACCCAGAAAGACATGGGATGAGGTGGTGAAGCATGACCTTCGAATGTTGGGCCTCACAGAGGCAATGGCGAAAGACCGGGACCTCTGGAGATATACAAATAAAGTGAGATTGCAGCTGTAGCCTACACCAGTTTTTCATAACCAGCCCCCAGCCCATTCAAAAGTACCTTAGATCGTAGGGCAAGCTGCTCTGCTTGAGGAGACCTGTTGAGTCAAGTATATCAACATCAAAATGAAAATCAAATGGAAATTGTAGTTGTGATACCCGTGCCGGTGGCATGTAAAAAGCACCATCTGAATGTGGCCGATGCCAGCGTCATCTCGACTGGCTTCCGTGCCGGTGGCACATAAAAAGCACCATCTGATTGTGGTCGTTGTCAGCTCTCCTGGCCCCTGTGCTGGTGGCACATAAAAAGCACCCACTACACTCACAGAGTGATTGGCGTTAGGAAGGGCATCCAGCTGTAGAACCTTGCCAGATCAGATTGGAGCCTGGTGCAGCCTCCTGGCTTCCCAGACCCCAGTCGAACGGTCCAACCCATGCTAGCATGGAAAACGGACGTAGGTTTACAAACATCAGAAATTATTTAAAAATTTGTTTTTTTTATGGCTTAGATCAACAACTGTTAGTAGTTACTTAACAGAAGAGGGTGGAGCGATACTATATTATACTCTGTGTGTGTGTGAGAGAGAGAGAGAGAGAGAGAAAGAGAGAGAGAAATTGAAGTGACAACCTTGAGCTATGGCCAGCAAATAGACAGCTGCCATGATGCTGCTTTATATGTGAGTGCACGTGTGTGTGTGTGTGTGCACATGTACACATACATACAGAATAAGAGAAAGAAGAAAGAGAGAGAGAGAGAGAGAGAGAGAGAGAAAGAGAGAGCAAGGTGTGGAAGAAATCTAAGTTTATCCAAAGGATTAAGTATCACTCTACTTTTGGAAGGGTCAGTTGTGAGTGGCTGCAGCACCCACACACACAGCTGGGAGTCGGGTCGGCAGTGATAGAGTTTGTCTCACAAGCTTTATCACTCACAGAAGACAACACAGCAGATGTATCTAGGGAATGTCAACATGGTGGAATTCACCAATTTCTAACTTAACATCTAAACAATTTTTATTTTTTCTTATAGCAATTCCTGTAATTACTCCAGGGCAATGCAATCGCAAATCTAGCAGAACACTCACTTTTCCTACCTGCAAATCAGTAATATACTTTATCTGTTTTGTATTTCTATGTTCAAGTAAAAAGTAATGAACTGATAGATTTGTCAGCATGGTGGACAAACATGCTTCACAGCATATTTTCTGGCTCTTTTAAGTTTTGAGTCCAAATACTGTTGAGGCCCACTTTGCCCTTCATCCTTCTAGGGTAGATAAAATAAGTACCAGTTGAGCAAAACTCCCTTCTCTTAAAATTGCTGGCTTTGCTAAAATTTGAAACAATTATATTCAAGTATAATGCTACTCCACCTTGGTGTCTTGTGTTCAATTTCTTACATTAACCCTTTAGCATTTAAACCGGCCATAATGGGCCAAAATATTTTACATGTTTTATGTTCAAAACTGGCCAGATTCAACCTCTTACACCTATCCTACAGTGTCATTCTAAAGATAAACAATCACATCATTGAAATCTTGAAGCTATGAGATAATCCAGGATTAATTGAAAACAATGCGAATAAATAAGCATAACATTTGACAGAATAAATTGAATGCTAAAGGGTCATACTTGAATAAATATGTTAGCTAAGAAGTGGGACAAGCAATGATCATGACCTTTGTAGATAATCCCTGAATGCTGTAATTGAAGAGGTTGGTCTCCAGCTTGAACCTCTGCAAGTCAATGTAAGCAGGAAAAGCATGGGTGGATAGGGAACCAAGGGGCTGGTCAGCCTGAATGTTACAAGAGAGGGAACTCTGCTAAAGTCCCAATAGATCATATGGTGGTGTTAAAACCAAGGGACATGTTTGAAGCCCTTACAAGCTAATGAAACACTCACCAGTTTTACAGTAATCCCACTACTGCTTACAGAGAGAAAATTCCACCATCAAATCAGTGCCTGTCTACAGTTAGGTAGAGAAGGCTATTTTCATGTTAAGCGTCTTGGCCATTAATCCAATAACACAACAATGACGAAGTAGTACAATAGCCGACCAGCAGACTGGTGTTTTCTGCAGACTCCTATACACAGCACTACTCTTCCCCATCGTACAGCCATCAGTGTAGCTTTGTCTGCCACTGGACTAAATGTGTTACTGTATTTATAGTTCAATGTCATTTGTTATTTTGGTGTGGAAAAAGTAAATTACAGGGGTCAATCCAGTTGGCTTATACTTCTAATAAATTTGTGTCCTTCAGCCAATGTATTACTGAAAGGGTGAATTAAAGAAGATGGGCAGGTGAACAGAATATATTCAATAACAATAAAAAAAAAAAATAATAATAATAATAATAATCCTTTCTGCTATAGGCACAAGGCTTGAAACTTGAGGGAGGGGGATAGTTGATTAGATTGACCCCAGTGTGGAACTGGTACTTAATTTATCAACCTTGAAAGGATGAAAGGCAAAGTCGACCTCAGCAGAATTAGAACTCAGAACGTAGAGGCAGATGAAATACTGCTAAGCATTTCGCCCGGTGTGCTAACGATTCTGCCAGCTCACCACTTTAATACTACTACTAATAATAATGATAATGATAATAATAATAATAATAATTTCAAATTTTTGCCACAAGGGTAGCTTGGGGGAGGTGGGGGATGAGTTGATTACCCCAGTGTTCAACTGGTACTTAATTATTTGACCCCGAAAGGATGAAAAGCAAAGTCTACCTCAGTGGAATTTGAACTCAGAACATAAAGATTGAATTTGAACTCAGAACATAAAGATTGATGCCACTAAGTGTTTTGTCTGGCATGCTGAAGGTTCAGATAGCTCACTGCCTTAATAACAATAACAATAACAATAATAATAATAATAATAATAATAATAATAATAGATGTTACAATCCCTTCTGATGAAAATATTGCCTGACAAGAAGTGGAGAAGCTATCATAATAGAAGGACCTTGAAACTGAAATATTCAAGATGTGGGGTTTGAGTGTGAAAACAATACCACCAGTAATTGGAGAATTAGGCACTATAATATATATATATATATATATTTTTATATATAACAGCCTACATCTTGCACAAGACAATCAATTCAGTAGAAGAGCTCAAATAGAACAGTTTTTACACAAAACACGTATCCTATACAGTATGCACCTAATAACCTGAAGCAACACAACTTGTGCAACATAATGAAATAAGGGCCCAACGAAGTAACACAACTTGCATTACACACATCAAACACAACAGAACATACACGAAAATAACAAAAGAAACTGGTGCAGTACATCAACATCCTCACAAAAATAAAATTACAATGCTTCATACACTTCAGGAACATGGAGGTGTACAGGGTGGCACAGCAGAAACTTAACATGAAACTAATGTATAATAATAATAATAATAATAATAATAATATTGGTTTCTCCACACTAAACTGTCTCCAGTTGTGTTATATGACATTTTCAGTCGATAACTCGTGGCAGATGGAGGTACATCCTTTATGTGGAATATAGTGACAGAGATGCTGTGTGTTACATAATGATATGAGTTCTTGTGAAGTACATAGAAATAGGTGCTGCCAAATGGTACAGGGTGGGATGTATGGTTTATGACGGTATTACAGTATATGGTGGTATGTATGATATATGGTATATTCCTTAGGTGGTAAAATTAATCCATTATCTGCTTTAGCATAACTAACTGGTCCCTGAGATCCTTTAACAGGGTCTACTGTTGAAAGAGATCACAAATGCCACCTTTTTCCCCCTCTGAATGTATAATAATAATAATAATAATAATAAAAAAATACATGATACAATGAAATGGTATACGGCACATCACGTACACCAGTCAGATGGACTGAACCCAAAATAACATAGTTGCAAATCAAATTTCTTAACCACACAGCCATGCCTAGCCATTCAAAGTTTACTAAGTGTTGCGTCTAAGCTTTGAGGAGCTTTCACTACAAAATCACTCACCCTGATCTTCCATCAACCAATAAAAAAACTTTCATGGAGTCACTAAACCAGCCAAAATTATAGCCAAATCTTCAAATCCTACTTTAGGCATACATTTGTTATGTGCCCTGGGATTCATACAGCCAGAACATAATCTGGTTTCTACGACATGTAAGTCACTGAGATTACAAGCCCTTCACATTGAATGAGATGCATACCTGTTTCAGGGTTAAATTCCCAGTTATTGTTGGAACTCATTTGTAGTTGAATGGACTGGAACAACATGAAATGAAGTGTCTTGCTCAAGAACACAACACACTGCCTGGGTTGGGCCAGGAACCAAAACCATGATTATATGATTGTGATTGCAATACTCTGACCGCCAGGCCATGTGCCTTCACTTTACTGTGTTAAGAATCGATAAAATAATCCTGAATAGAAGACATCAGAAATGGAGATGTTCCTGTCTGGAATCTTAGTCAATTGATGCAGATATATCCAAGAGATAATTCTTCCATGTGTGGATGCCAAAAATTTGTATGAAACAAATACCAATAATTGCAGAAGAACAGCAACTGTTGTGCTCTGATATCACCTTTGCCTGCTTCTACTACAGAATCACCATCAGAATGGGCAGTGGAGAGAGTACAACAGACCCACATTGTTACAGGATGAAATGAGGTCTTGTGAAGTACATAGAAATAGGTGTTGCCTGAATGTATGTCAGAGCTGGGAAGATGGATGTGGGTTGCACCTTGTTTTTTGACCAACTACCTGCATGCCATAGTTTTGCTTCATCAGAGCTGATCAAGAGCAGCTATGAAAAAGATCAAGAGCAAAGCATCAGGAGGTGGGATAAAAAAAAAAACAACCTATTTACCTAAGTTTCAACATTATCTCCTTCAAAATAGTCCCCTTGCACAACAATACATCAGTCCCAGTGTTCCTGCCACTTTTGGAATCCAGCCTGGAAGGGATTTTCTGTAAGTGAGTTGAGGACCTTCTGTGATTCACTCTTGATTTTGAACAACAGTGTAAATATGGCAACCTTTGAGCAGCATTTTCATCTTGGGGAAGAGATGTAAGTCCACAGGTGCTAAATCTGGCGAAAAAGGGCGAGAGCAAAAGTGATACCATGTTTCTGGTGAGAAACTCTTGAGTGAGGAAAGCTCGGTGACAGGATGCATTGTTGTCATGAAGACTCCAGATGTTAGGATTGCCTGCATGGACCCATTCGACAGACCAACAACATCAGCAATGTTGTTGACTGTCCCCCGATGGCCTTCATGCACAAGCTGATGAATTTCCTCCACATTGCCGGAGATGACACTTGTGGCAGGTGTTCCTGATCCCTCACTATCTTCCAGAGACGTTCTTCTGCTTAGAAAAGCCTGTGCCAGGAAATACTACATACCACCATGCTACATTACCCTACAGTACTTCACAATACACTACACCAAATGAAGGAGTCTCTATGTGCTCACTTAAATGGCTAAAAATTGCAGCTAGATTCCTCCAAATCATACCTGTCATTTTATAAAAAGTGAGGACAAAGTGGTCAATGAAATCCTTGATATACAATACAAAAGAAAAAAAATTATCACAACTGGAACAACTTTTGATCATAGGTAGCTCAATAAGGTATGACCTGGGGTTAATAACAATAACAACACCACAGCTAAGGTCACTACAGTACAGCACAACCTCGGTCACCTGACCACACTACAGCACATCACACCAAACCAACACCCAGTCAGTTGCCTCCACTCCACGAGTGATACAAGTTTATGAGAGCAACACTCTGGCTGTTCAGCATTAATGAACTGATGCCAAAAGACTTCAACTCAACATTAAGGAAGGCTGTTGACAGTAGTCAGTCCCCAGGTCATTGTGACCACAGCAGTATCTCGGCAACTGGATCTCAACCTCTTTTCTACCTATGGACCCCTTTGATTACTATTTTACACAGGTGGCCCCTTACAGCCATTCAACATTAAAAAAAAAAAATCCCATTATATTTTTAGAATTAAATATTAGTAGGAATTGGATAAGAAAGTTGTTATGATGTTTTGTGTATTGTAGAAGTATAAACAAATCATTGCACATAAATTTTAACAAAAAAAAAAACGAACTTCTATGGACACCCCCAAGGGTCATGTGCAGTAGCCAGCATCTAAGTCAGAATGACCATAGTAATCAGTGTTGGGGCATAATCACAATAGAAGTTATCTAGGCCATAGTCAGGGTTTGAGGAAGAGTTAATAGATGACCAGAGATGTTGATGAGGTTATATTGTGAGCAACATGGTTTTAGAATAAGTCCACTGTGTACCTAGATTTTGTAACAGGTAACCAAACGTCTTGGTGACAGGAAGGGTGTCTGCCTTAGAAGACCTGTCCCACCCATGTTAATATGGAAAAGTATGATGATAATGAGGAGGAGAACAACTTCTTAAAAACAAATTGTGTATTAATGTAGTTGTTTTTTGCCTTTGTCTTTCATTCAGGAGAAAAGTCAATGACCCTAACCCTTTCCAGGGTTTCTGAGATTTGTAAGAGATAGGTGGGGAGGGAGGGATACAAACTCAACTAAAGACCTTGTCCTGAATGTTTGCGATAAAGTTAACTCCTTGGCTTAATGGAACCCAAAGACAAAGGAAGAGTGTTAAAGTGGATGACAGCGTAAGCCTACCACCCAAAGGTAGGAATTAAAATCAGACCCCAAAGAGCCAGAATGATAATTGCAAAGCATTTCAACGGATGCTCTAACGACTGACAAATGTACAGTGTCATAGTGTGTTGTGTGGTGGTGGTAATGCAGTGGTGTATGTTGTAGCTGTGTATGGAGTCAGAGTATCATAATATGGTGAAGTAACTGGAGTGATAAGGTAGTAGCATCACAGTGTATTATGATGGTAGAGCATATGGCATACCATAGTGTAGTGGCAGAGTGTATGCTGTAGTAGTGTGATGGTATAGTGAATGGTGTACAACAGTATGGTGCTAAAGTGTATGGCATACGTGGTGGTATAGTGTATGGTATACCACAGTGTAGAGGTATGGTGTACCAGAGTATGGCGGTATAGTGAATCGTATAAGTGTGGTAACGTTGTATGGGGGACAGTGTGACAGTATCAAAGTTGAATGCACAGTGTTCAGAATTTGGTGTTGTATCGGCACAGTGTTTTAGGATTCGTTATTATGGTGAAATAGTAGTAGTAGTAGTAGTAGTAGTATTGTCTGGTGTAACTTAAGACTACTAGAAGGTATACTGATGGTAATGTACCTAGATATATTATGTAGATACATATAGACTCGAAAGGCACAGAACAAAGATAGAATCTGAACAGGATATAAATAAACGGGAACACAACATAATGTGATAATATAAACATTGATATCATATAATAGGATATAATCATTGATAGAAATATTACATATACTCAGATAGTATTTGGAAATGGGATAAAATATTGGAACAGAATATAGAGAGTTATGGCCCTTGGTAGATGAGGACTCACAGACAGACACGCACACACAGATACACGCACATACATATATACACACATTCACTAATACATTGGTAATGTAAACATAGTAGTGTGTGTGCGTGAGTGTGTGTGTGTGTGTTGGTTCCGACCCGGCTTGTGTTAAATTGTGAGCGTGAACTTTTGCTAAGCATTTCTGTTAAAATCAATAAAAGGAGGAATTTAAAGTTAAAAGAGATATATAAGGTAGAGATAGAGAAAGATAGACATGGAGGATATATGCACTAATGTGTGTGAGTATACATACATATATATATGTATGTATATATATATTGTGTACGTGTGAGTGTATATTCATACAGATATGGGACACAAATATGAATTTAATGATACAAATAGAAGAGACAAATACACGAACACACAATAGGAATTATAGTTTGACAGAAGCAGACACACACACACACACACACACATACATATATATTCTTTCATGGATATTTGTGGTGTGCGTACTAATATATACATACATATACATATATATGTATACACACACATATATACCTTGCATGGCCGCAGTCTAATAATTAAAACAGGTAAAATATGTACACACACACACACATATATATATATATATATATATAATGTATGTAGATATAAAAGAGATGGAAATAGAAAGGCATAAAATATGTACATACATACATACACATATACCCTAGATAATGAAAGTACAATTAAAATAAGATATGTACATATAAATGTGTATGCGTGTATTAATATATAGATGGTGCGTATACACTAAGCAAATAATTTTGTTTATTTACATACACAACCACAGAGTTGATTGCAAAATTTACATGAGATCAATAATGTAAATATAAATAAATGTAGACAAATTATGTGCACAAGTGTTGTATTGTATGTTTGTATGA
>NC_142941.1:5061875-5066875 GCF_046866305.1 Octopus bimaculoides
ATGGTCACGCTCAAATGGTGCTATTTACGTGCCTCTTTGAAAATCGAAGAGAAGGAGGTTAACTATGGTCAACTTCTTTGGAACCTTCAGCTTCTATATCCAGATTACAAATTTATGCTAATACCAATAATAATTGGTGCTCTTGCTTCTGTGAGTAACTGCCTAACTGTCAGTCTGGATAAGCTTGGATTTTCAGAAAAAGAAATCAGCCAACTGATTCACATTTCAAATACAATCTATAAGACGAACAGTAGAAATTTGTAAGGTTTTCTCAAGTTTAAAATGTGACATTTTTTTTTTGTTACCTACTTGCAACGATGTACCTTTTGTAGCTTTGCACCTTTGTTAGAAACTAGCTCCCTCCTCAGAGGAAGAACTTTAATTAAAAGCAGAAGAGAACATACATCATGTAGGTAGATGAACTGGTAAAGTCGCTGGAACTTGGGAGAGAACGCTTTGCATTGTTCCAAATCTATGGAACATTAGATTGCAGCCATGCTGGACACCGATTCCAGTGCTTTAAAGCCTAGTACATATTCTATCGGTCTTTATGCCGCACCCCTAAGTTACAGGGACGTAAACAAACGAACACCAGTTGTCAAGCGGTGGTGGGGGGAAAACACAAAAGAAAAGTCGTACACGCACACACATATATAGATATACATGTGACACCAAATCCACTCACAAGGCTTTGGTTGTTCCGAGACTGTGGACGATATTTGCCCAAGGTGCCACGCAGTGGGACTGAACCCGGAACCATGTGGTTGGAGAGCAAATATCTTTCTACTCACTAAATAGTCACTTCTAACTATTAATCTATCTCATTCGCCATCATTTATGATACGTTCTTTCTGTCTGACGATCAGTTTCGTGAAACTCTGAATTACAGCTTGTGAATATTCAGCTTCAGTGAATCCCTGTCATACACTACCTTTGATATTCGAATACGATTTTCCTCCACCTGGTTTTGCACCTGTGCATATGTATGCATATGTATGCATGTGCTGCATGTCTATGCATGTTTTTTTGTGTTGTCACAGTGGAAAGAGAAGGCAATAGTCCTGTTGAATGAGATAAAAGACACGAAAAGAAGGTATTATTAACGATGGAGAATGAGGTAAATTACATAGATAGGCAGGAGATTCAAAGATTCGGAGCTAGCAGCTTCTGAGAAACGAAGAGAGAATATGAATGAGGGAAGGGAAGGAAAATTAGAGTGGTGATGTGATATAATAAATATATAGTATAAAAGAACGACAGAGAAAATTCTACAAACTGAAAAAGAAAATGAGTGACGGCTGGAGAAAAAGAGAGGATTTTGTATAAAAAAAGGGAAGTGGGTACTAACATTGAGAAGAAAAATGGTGTAAGAATAATATACTTAGAGAAAACAGAGGATCTGTGTATGTATCTTGTGTGTGCGTGGGTCTATGTGTTTGTGTGTGTATGTGCCTGTGTATGTATACACACACACACATACATGAATACATATTGAAGAGAAGAAATAATGAAATCATTGAGAATAATAAAAATCAAATGCATGAAGTGGACCAGAACATGGAGGAAAAGCATTAAGAAATACTGATAATAGGTAAAGATAAACACCGTCACTTTGACGGGTACTAGGCTGGTAAGCCTCGTTTCACATCTCCGTTATGGGACTTCAGTGATACTTGGAGGACGTACAACTTATTATATGCACAGTTTATATTACAGAAAAGTGGTAAAAATGTATAGAAATGTGTTGTTAGGTTCTCATTAAGCGATGATTAGGCGAAGTCAAGAAGTCACAACCATCCGAAGATCAAAAAACGTGAAACCTGGTGTAGAGGAGGTTAAAACGTTCAACATACAAGAAATAGGATAAAATTTTGCAATAAGTTTTTGAGTATATTTTATCTCGTGGTGGTACCATAATATACTTCTATCTATCTATCTATCTATCTATCTATCTATCTATCTATCTATCTATCTATCTATCTATCTATCTATCTATCTATCTATCTATCTATCTATCTATCTATCTATCTATCTATCTATCTATCTATCTATCCATCCATCCATCCATCCATCCATCCATCCATCTATCTATCTATCTAAGCGTATGTATGTATGTATGTATGTATGTATGTATGTATGTATGTATGTATGTATTAAATGCATAAAGAGAAAGAGTGTTTGGAGAGAGAGAGAGAAAACTGAGCAAGAGAAGAAAGGAGTGAGGAAAATAAGAGAGTGCAATACCAATACATACATATTCATGCACACACACACATGTTAATATATAAATATATGTGTGTATGTGTGCGTACATATACGTATCTTTATAATTATACAGATATATGTATGTGCATGCATACATTATATGGCTATATATATATATGCATATGTATATATATATATATATATATATATATATATATATATATATATATATATATATGCATATGTATATAACAGATATATATATGTGCGTGCGTCTGTGTGTGTGAAAATGTATGCCTGTGTATCTATGCAGAAATCCTCATACTTCTGCATGTAAAGGAAAGACGAAAGAAAGAGAGAGAGAGAGAGGGGAAGCGAGTGAGAGAGAGAAAGTCGGGAAAAGAGGGAGAGAGAAAGAGGAAGATGAAAGAGTGAGAGACAAAATACAGAATTGGGAAAAACAGTGAGGTAAAGATGGAAACCTCACGATTAGACCTGAGAGGCAGGGTAAGAGGAATGTTTGTGTGTTGGTGTTCTGCTCTCCCCTCCACTACCTCACCTCCAAGCACACTTACACGTACACACACACACGCATATACATACACACACACACACACACACACACACACACACATATGCATGCATGCACAAATATCACTATAGTTATATATGTGTGCTTGTGAGTATATATATTATATATATATATGTATATATATGTACAACCCCATATACGTATATATATATATATATATATATATATATATATATATTATTATATATACATATATGTACACCCATATACGTATATATATATATATATATATATATATATACATATATGTATACCCACACAAATACATACATACATACATACATGTATATATATATATATATATATATATATATATATATATATATGTATATATATATATATATATGTATATGTATATACGTATGTATGCATGTATGTATTATGTATAGAGGCAGAAATATAAAATCGTGTCTACGTGAGATCAATTAAGCACCTTATACATTCATTTACCCATACATACATTTCATACATATATACATACATACATAGTACACAAACAAAAAATATATATAGAATACATGTGTGTGTGTGTGTGCGCATATATATAATGCATACGCGCATACGTACAGATATACATAATGTATGAGGATATGCATGTACACGTATATACATACCTACATACATACTCACGCACATACACACATATACACACACCTCTCTCTCACTCTCTCTCTCTCTCACACAGAGAAATAAATTTAACATGTACATATGAATGTAGGCATATATGTATATATATATATATATATATATATATATATATATATATATATATATATATATATATTTATGGTTGTGCATATGCATACATACATATATATATCTATATAGATATATATACATCTATCTACCTATCTATATCTATATATATATATATATATATATATAATATATATATATATATATATATATATATATATACATATATATACATACACATATACATATATATATATAATATATATATATTATATATATATTGTATATATATACATATGTATATATATATACATATACTATATATTTATGTGTGTGTGTGTGCATATATACATATGTATATATATATACATAATATATATATTTATGTGTGTGTGTGTGCAATATATATATATATATACATACACACACATATATTTATATATATGTATATGTATATATATATTATATATATATATATATCTGTGTAGTATATATATACATATATATATATTATGTGTGTGTGTGTGCATATATATATATATATATATATATATATATATATATACATACACACACATATATTTATATATATGTATATGTATGTGCATATACATATATATATATATATATATATACATATATATATATATATATATATATATATACTAATACATATTATATATATATATATATATATATATATATGTATATGTATTATATATATACATATATATATATTATGTATATATATATGTATATATATATATATATATGTATATGCACACACACACACACACGCACACACACGCATATACACGTGTACGAGTAGCTTTCGGATGCATACATACACAGCTTAGGTTTGCTTTGTAATTTTAAGCTGACTGACGATGCATCAGCCAAGAACTGTGTGTGTGTGTGTGTGTGTGTGTGTGTGTGTGTGGTGTGTGTACATACATGTGGATTCGAGCGTGTATCTTACACTGTATATGTGTCTACCGCTCATCCTCTGCGTATAACTCCGTGTTTCCTGTATGAGTACTTGACGCGTATATACTTTGATATAGACGATGTCCGCATTTATAGCCGAGTGCATTCTTCTATCTGTGTGTAATAACTCCATGTGTGCTACGCATACACATTCCATAATATATATATATATATATATATATAGATATATATATATATATATATATATGCACGCACACATAAACACATGAATATATACATTCATGTGCATCTGTGTGTATGTATATGTGTATATCTAAGAATATATCTATTTGTAAATATATTACATACATATATGTGTGTCAATATATATATATATATATATATATATATATATATATATATATATATATATATATATCCATGGATGTGTATATGTGTACGTGTGTGTGTGTGTGTGTGTGTGTGTATGCGTGTGTGCTTGCGTGTGTATGTGTATCCCACCGGCTAGTGCAGTAAATAGCGTGAGATGAACCGTGGCTGCCTTTACATCATACATCAT
>NC_142941.1:5094375-5096875 GCF_046866305.1 Octopus bimaculoides
CTCTGATTTCTCTGTCTTGTTTCTTCTGTATTTAAAGATTATTGTTTGCATTGTCTCTGGATAATCTATTATAGTCGCATGTGTGTGTATGTATGTGAGTGGGCATGTCTTTGAGTGTGTGTGTGTGTTTGTATGTAGTTCTAATTGGAGAGGTTTTGTTGCGTATGCTTTTGTGTTTCATGGTCAGTGTCCATGTGTGGGGCATATGTGCATAGCACGTATATGTGTGTGTGTGTGTGTGTGTATGTGTGTGTGTGTGTGTGTGTGTGTGTGTGCACATGCGTGTGCATTTGGTTGTGCATGCAGTCTTGTTTGGCTGGTGTTTGTGTTGTTTATTCATGTGTGTCAATGGTTATTGATCAGTTCTTTTGATCACAAGAAATAATCAAATAATTGATTAGTAAATTAGTTACCAGTTAACTGATAATAACAAAAGGAATTGAAATACAACAAAATGTATGATTTTATTTGCTAAATGACCCTTTCAAAGTGCAACACACACACAGACACACTCTCACACACACACACACATGTAGACACACACAGGGACACAGACACACATAGACACACACACACACACACATATATATATGCATATATATATACATATATATATATAAATAGATATATAATACATAATTAAATATACACATATACGTATGTGTGTGTATATATTTATATGTATATATATAGTGAGAAAGAGAGAGAGAGAGAGAGAGAGTATATATGAATACATTCATGCATAAACACACTTATGTACACATATAAATCAGCTAATAATATTAGTTGATTTATTTGGTCATTAATGGTGAAACTCATGGGTATATGGTTAACTGAAAGTTTTATTCACTCAAATGTCTTGCTCGTGTACGAACAATGCGCTTTAATATAAGAATGTTTTATTTTGGTTTTGGGTTTTGACTGCCCTTTCTAGCATGTAAGAAATCCATGTGGTGGTTTTTCCATCCGTGTATATTTCATACACTATTATATTTTAAAATATTTATGTCTTCTGACTCTTATCTCTTATAGAGATATGTGGGTGCGTATACGGATATATGCGTGCATGCGATAATATATGCAGTTATAGACGCGTTTTGACCTTGTCACTACACAGTAATTTCCCTTTGTTTTTAACGGTCATTTTTCACAGGAATTTTCAATTGGCCGGATAACTGAAGAGATGTTGGCGTGGGTTCCCACCCTGGCATCTGAAACTCGGAGTTTTATCATGGCCATTGAATGAGTGTCACATATTTTTACAGATACATACATACATACATATATATTATTATAAAATCTGGTAATTAGTCATATATTAATTAATATCGAATAATTATCAGGAGGCCAGCACATCTAAAGAATCAAAGAGATTCAGAAATATTATCTGCAATCTCAGGGGATTAAGGTACATTTTAAAAAATAACGTCGACCACTAACGTGGACAGTTAATGTGCTAGAAATAGATCACATCTAGTGTCTATTAAGACCTAAATTGTTCTCAACATGAAATATAGCAGCATACCAAAAACGTGAGCGGGCAAGACATTTAAAATCACCTAAAAAAGCATTATTAAACAGGAACTAGTTTCGGATTTAACAAATTCTTACCATTTGTCTATTCCTCATCAGCCTGATTTGTAATGTAACCGCAATCATCAGAATCGTATACAGAGTTGCCCACCGCCATGGATGTGCGTGCATATGGTTCTGCTAATTACAGCTTAATGGTAAAATTCAAAAGTCTTCGTTTTGGCGCGCTAATTCCAGGAATATATCCGCAGAAAATATTTACTGCGTCTTATATATTCAGTATGAGAACATGAGTAATGGGTAAAATATTATTTGGCAACTCTGTATATGATTCTGATGATTGCGGTTACATTACAAATCAGGCTGATGAGGAATAGACAAATGGTAAGAATTTGTTAAATCCGAAACTAGTTCCTGTTTAATAATGCTTTTTTAGGTGATTTTAAATGTCTTGCCCGCTCACGTTTTTGGTATGCTGCTATATTACATACATATATATATATATATATATATATATATATATATGGGAGAATGTACGAAAAAAACAACAAGAGACGAGGACAGGTGGTGTAAACAACAAAAGGATGTATTAGTTTGACGCTCGGGAATACAGAAAGTCTTTAACGTTTCGAGCTACGTTCTTCAACAAAAAGAATACGGAGAAAACAAGGAGAAAACAGTCCAGAAAGAGTAAATCCAGAATGAAAGAAGGTACAATCCAGAAGTTCATGTTTAATGAGTGGAGACAGGATTAGCTGGTGTAGTTGGCATTAGAAAGGGCATCAACTGTAAAAACTATACCAAAGGAGATAGTGGCACTTGGTGCAGATCCTGTCAAGCTGTCTAACTCAAGCCAGCATGGAAGACACATGTTAAATGATGATGATGATGATGATGATGATGACGATGATGATGATGATGATGATGATGATGACGACAATGATGATGACGATGACGACGATGACGA
>NC_142941.1:5111875-5114375 GCF_046866305.1 Octopus bimaculoides
AACGACGATGACAACGATGATGACAATGTTGACCACAACGATGATGACGATGATGATAATGATGATGATGATAACAATAACAATAATAATAATCCAGAACAAATACTACAAGGCATTTTCCCCATGTTCAAATGATTTAACCAGCTCAATCAATAATAATATTTCCCTTTAAAAAAAAAGTCATAGAAAGGAGGGAATAAAAAATAAAAAATGAAGTGAATTTTCAGATTAAAAAGGCATACATGCATGTATACACCCGCAGATATATATGGGAATAAGACTGTTGTGTACAAGGGATAGGTGAGAGATTATTTGCCCTTAGAATTTTCCATAGTGGTATGGCATGATTATGTCATAGGTGTTTCTTGAAGTGTCTACATTTTCCAAAGATTTCAGACTTGGTATTCAGATAGATTGACTTCAGTGCTATGCACATTTTTAATAATGCTTATCTCCACTGTGCAAAGATCACATATCTCCCCGCAATTCTGTAAGGTATTGATTTTTTAATTTTTATACCACCAGATAATTTAATCACAGTTCTCATTTCAAAATGTCTCAAAAAAAAAAAAATAGAAAAGAAAAAATGGAACTATTAAAGTATGATTGCTCTACCTCTGTTTGAAATTTACCTCAGTGATACTTACAAAGTATTTATGCATCATGTCAATATTTCATTTGGCTGAGATAGAATCAGTTTAATATATGAGGGTTTGTGCATTACTGGATGTATTTAGCAAATGTTTGCTGGTTTTTCTACAAGAGTAGTTGACATCAATTCTTTTTCTCGAAATGAAACTACTACTACAGCAATACATTGTTATAGAATTTGGAGAGAAAAGAACTCAGCTCTAAATATTGGCTCCCAAAGTCTGGCTAACTTGAGAACATACGTTTTCAAAGCATAAAGATATCAGAAATTAGAATAATACACTGAAAAGAAAAAAATACATAAGGAAAACAGAAATAACAACAAGGAACAAAGACAAAACATTGTGAACATAAAACGACAAAGATTCAATACATGCAAAAGAAAGTAACTAACAAAATACAACAAAACTAAAATCTTTGATACCAACAACAGAATAATGACCAGCAAGACCAGAACAGCAGAAACAATTGATGATTTAAGAATAGGAAATTCTAAAGGCAGAAATCATGAACATAGTGATCTAAAGGTAGAAATTGAGAATTAAAATCAATAGATCTTTCTATGGATCAACAAAACTGCAATGCAAGTATATAAATAAACAATGAAATAGCAACAAAAATATAACCCCCTCCCCACAAATTTTCCCATCAAAGACTTAATTAAAACAAATACAAACATGAATATCACCAAGTTAAATAAAATAAAATATACCACAGCAACTATAGCTACAAAAGATAGTGGCTTCTCCCTTACGTCTACTCATAGAGGAATAGCAAAATACAAACTTTATGGCAAACAAAATACAAAAATGAAAGATAAAAAAAAAAGAAAGAGCAATCAATCCTTAATGAAATCAATAATGAAATGACACAACAGGAATAAAGAATATAAACATTAATACTCCAGAAATGTATAACAAAAACAAAAAATAGTGCCCCAAATCAAAGAATGCTTGAAAAAATAAATCCTTGCTCAACCAAAATGAATTTGTAAAGCAACAATAATTTTTTGAACAAAACAAAACAACTTGACTCCAGCACAAGAGGATTCCATCAAGAAGTGGGCAAAAAATAAAACAGAAGTCAATGTAGAAGGAACAGCAAAAGAAATGGGAGAATCTTTATCAAGGAGTGTGGGTAGTGAAGGTATCATTGTCAACAATGTTGTTCAAAACAACAAACAGCACACCTGAGAGAATTGTGGAAGGTTCTAAAAGAGCAAGAAGTTCAGGTGCTGTAAAGATCAAACACCTGGAAGGTGTAAGATACCAAATTTGTCCCAAAATATTTAACAAGAGCACACAAATGCTGAGCAGTAACGTTTAATAAGACAGAATCCTTGTAATCTAATCAGTTTGTGCCAGCCACGAGGTCCAAACATCTCTGAAAGTTTCACCTGAATCCATCCAGCGGTTCTTGAGATATCTTGTTCACAGACAGACAAACAAACGCAACTGAAAACAATACCCCCATCTTTGCTAAGGCGGAAGTAATAATGATGATGATGATGATGATGATGATGATGATTTCAAATTTTGGCACAAGGCCAGCTTTTTTTATGAAGCAGGGGGTCAGTGAAGTTTACCAATCCAAGTGTTCAGCTGGTACTGATGCGAGTGAATGAACAAATGAATAAAAGTAGCACTCAATACATCTACTTGAGATCGTATTTATTGAGTTACAGGTTGACCCAGCTCCCCATGTGACTTAAATTTTGTGGATATAAAAAATTTAAAAAAAAACATGGCTAGTTCCTCAGACTTTCAGAAGTAAATACTTTTGAACGTTTATCTCACATCTATGAAACTTTAAGTAACACGAGGAGCTGCCAATACACACACACACACAC
>NC_142941.1:5119375-5134375 GCF_046866305.1 Octopus bimaculoides
AATTAAAGACAGACAGAGAATAAAGGAAAGGAGAAAAGAGAAGAAATTAGAGACACATGAAGATGTGACAGGAAGAGGAGGTGAGAGAGAAAAATGATAATAGAAAGAAATAGGGAAAGAGAAGGATAATGGCAGGAAGAGAGAGGACCAGAAGACAAAGATGGAGATGTTTAACTTTTGAAAAAGTCTGCAAACGGAGACGCAAAAAGAAAAATCAATGTCGCTAAGGACGGACGAAAGATTCAGATTTGTGATGGAAGATTGCTGTGTATGAATACAAGCAGTGGTGAGGCAAGAGGAAATGGCTAATGGGAGAAATAAATTATGGAAAACGACTTGGCAGGGGTCTGGTTTTGAACAAAGTAACATCTTGCATAGAAAATTTGTTATGATGTAAGCGGCCCTAACAGTAATTTTTCACACACACGCACACACATATATGTGCACCTTTGTATGTATGTATGTATGTTTGTCTGTATGTATGTATGTATGTTTGTGTGTATGCATATATATATATATATATATATATATATATATATATATGTAGTGATATATATAGGTTGAGGAGGGTATTGGATTTAACCAAACCCAGGAGGATACAGGTAATACCGAGTAAGTGCTGTATACCGATTAGTTTTGCCCCAGTCGTTGTATGAACAGGATTGGGGATTATAAGTCGTGTATTAGCGTGTGTATATGTAAATATATAAAAACAAAAAGATAAAGAGAGCAAAGGTAAGGTTGAAGAATTTTATGGATAGAGTCTTACAGCTGTTTCTGGGAAGATCCAGTACTTCCCTTCATCGGAGACAGAAAAAATAAGGTAATCTATTATTATATCCATAGGCGGATATTTTTAGTATGAAGTGGTAAAGAGTGTGATGTGCTGAAAAAAGAGAGAATAGTACTTGAAGTGTAGTTTCATTCCAGTGGTAAATATCCGTGTACTTCATCCAGTTTAAAGGATTTGTTAAGAATCAAGCCATATCAACATAGAAGACACCAGAAAATGGCTAGGTATAATTACATAGAACTGATGAACATTGCAGACATCAAATGCTGAGAGGATACTGTAGTTATGTAAATACCAAATCCAGTTAATAACCAACGATCCAACTCACAAGTAGATCTTTTGGAGCAGCATGAGTGTAAAAGAGTAATGCACAAATGGTTCCAGTAATAAGAAGTCAGCTGCTTCGAGGTTCTTCTTGATGATGGCTTTCAGAGCAACCAGCCTGCATTAATTCAGTACAATAACAGGTGCAGGCCAAACTTGTCAATGACAGCCCCACGACGGCATTTGTGAGACATGTGGAGGCTGAGGTGCTGGGCTACTCCAATGAAAATGCACTCATCATCGAGAAGGGTACAGGTGTTGAGGCATGCACCAAATTGAGCCATGCCTGCTGTCTGGTTGCGAGGCAGAGTAGAAGCATGTAAGGAAGGCTTAATCAGCCTGAAGGATGACCTGTAACTGATGTCACCCCAGTTATATTAGACAGTTGTATATTATTCAGTTGACTCAAACATTTCCTTCGTATTTTAGTTGTTAAAACACAAAATCTGTGTGCATTCACAAACACATTCACACAATTTTCTCTGTTTTAGAGATCAATATCTAAGCTTTTCTATGTTTGAATTTCATACATGACCTATATTCTCAAACTATTTGCTGTGGAATTTTACTAGCAAAATCAGGCAAGGTCTCTTTTCTTTGTCAGTTTGTAGGAAATTAAAAGAAATTATACACAATCAATTTTTGTCGTTATATCTATGATTTTATCCTTTAAATTTCCTATACATTCATTTCCAAAACAATCCTGTTTTGTCAACATTTATAATTTGTTCACCAGTATAAACACTGTCTTCATTTTTTTTTTTCAATATGGCAGGACATCTTGCTGTTGTATTTGCACTTTCTCATACAATCCTAGTGTTATTTCATTCCATATTGTTTATTAAACCTGGGAAGCTTCCTCAAAAATTTTCGATATCTCCCTATTTAGTTTCATTTTCTTTGGGTTGCGGCAAACTGACAGACTTCGTTTTGATGGTCATTTAATTTAGAATGAGTCAGTCTTCGTTCAACATCAATGGACGTTCCTTTCCAATAATTACAATGTTTTTGTTTCTTGTTTGAAAATTTGATGATGAAGCAGCAATTAAATTGTCCTTTTCTTTATAAAATCTCGAGCTCTGAATATATATTCTGCACTGTTGATTTGCAGACAGCTTGATCTCAGCCTATTTTAGCTTTAGAAGTACCACTTTCATGCTTGCTAAATTGCTAATTTCTCTTCCAATCCAATAATTTTCACCATTCGTGCAGACAGTAACCACTCGTTTATTATTCATGACATTAAATTGCGGGTTTAAAAATATTTATGTATGGACGGCAGAGACGCTAAACGAAGGTACTGACTGTACGTACACGGTTCGAAATTATTTTGCAAATCGAGGCTAAACAATAACAGCCAGGAGGAAGTCAGCCACCATTACTCCAAATTAGGTGTTCAGCCATCACTGTAACAACACCAAAACGATTGAAGAAAACAAAGGCTGCTGGTGGACATCACGTACTACAAACACACCATGTCACTTAAAATGGCCAAGAAGATCTGTAGAAACTTTGTAAACCCCATCACACTTTCTATATTCCCAATATTCCTCAGCCAAGGTGACTCTTGTTAAAGCCACCGCTAAGGCGGCGAGCTGCAAGAATCGTTAGCACGTTGAACGAAATGCTTGGCAACATTTCGTCCGTCTTTATATGTGCTCAAATTCCGCCGAGATCGATTTTTGCCTTTTATCCTGTCAGGATACTGTGGTCGATGTAATCGAATAACTCCCTCCCCCCAAAACTTCAGGCCTTGTACCACCACCAATTGCATCCGTTCATATAACAGAGGTTAAACTTGCTGCATATCGCACCTGATTATGTCTTAAAAGTAAAGGAAATATTTACATAATGTAGTCGTAGACATACAATGCCGAGATAAAAAAAAATGTCTTTGATGACAGGCCTACTAACCTCGGGTTTAACAACTCAATTCATTATCACTAAATACGATATGGACTAAAAACTCGATTTCATTATCAAGGATTGACGAGTTAATTTCAGTTCTGGCAAGGTTTATTTTTTCACAATCTCAGTTACATCTTTAAAAATCAGCGATCTATTTATCTGGTCACTGATCTATCTCATTTATACGTTCTTGTTTCACGTAAAATGATACTGTGTCTCTCACACAGAAAAAATGTATGCGTCTATAAGCGAGTGTATATGTTGGACATTATATAATGTTTGTAAAATATGTGTGTGTGTGTTTGTATGTATGTATACACTTACAGGGTAACAATTCACAATAGTTTTAACTAACTAAAGATACAAAGGACCTATTTCTATAGTTTGATTGTTCGTTAGAAGATGATAAGAGTCGTTTATCGCTCAAAGGTCGATTGCTTTATTAATTCATGTGACAGGAAATTCAGAAAACACGCACAACGCACGCACACACACGCACACGCACACACACACTCTCTCTCTCTCTCTCTCACTCTCTCTCTCCAAGATTTTTGCAGTAATAACTTTATTAGGAAGTTTAGTGCACTATGAAATATATCTTGGCCAATTACGGTTTTACACTATTAATACTTTATTGTGACATTCCTTCTTTAGCTGTCTTTAAGATCAGCGACTCGTCTTGGACTATAATTAATGAGTTCTGGAATTGTAGCTTGAAGTCTTTCTGGTCATGTTTGGTGTAAATTATTTGGAAATTCTGATCGTGCCCTGAGTTTTTGTTTTGTTTTGTTTTTTGATAGTTCATATAAGAATTTGTTGTTACAATTTATCTGTAAGAGACTGGTTATATTCCTACAATACACAAAATATCTAAATATTTTTTTATACAATTCCTAATAATATTTAATTATAAGAATATCATAGAAGTTTTTGAGACATCAAATGTCTACGAGGGTCCCACCCACTCACCGAAATAGGAATCCAAGGGCTCCATTGGCAAAAAAAAAAAAATGGTTAAGAACTACTGCAGCTCTTGCAGAGCATCATTATTGCTTCTTGAAGTACTCAGTATGTAATAAAAATTTGCATTTTGCATCAATGGACAGAATTAAAATCGTTTAAGACATACACAGACAGCAAGACTGCCTGAATAAACCCCTGCAAAAACTCATCTGGTAAAAGCATCCAACTAAAGACCATACGTCAGTCTTCTTGCAATCACAGATGTCATTAGGTTGAGACACAAATGCAATTTACAGGGTATTTCTAGAGAGAGAGCTAAGTGATAACAAGATTAGTAATACACCTCTGTGGCCATCCTATGTGGGTTGGCCATGCGACGAAAACCTTTATCAACCAGTTTTGTTTGGGCACAAGATGCTGTCTCTTCGCTCCACCACCCCGACACTAAGTGATGGTCCCGATATAAATGATGTGATTGAGCGGAGCAAATCTGAACAAGCTTGATCTGAAGACATATAATGATAGAAACTGTGATTGATGAGTTGCTGTGGTAACAAGTTGCCGTGGCAACAAATTATGGTCCAAAGATGTCCAGATGGCCCTTCATTTTAAATATTTTAGTTGTTTATTGAATAGAACCATCTATATATGATCAGTGGTGGAGTGGCTGTGACCTGTGGGTATGCTTGTGGCAAGCTGTAATATAAACTGTACCATTTCATATTGTTGCTGTTAATACTAATCTTGGTTTTGTTGTTGTTGTTGTGGTTGATCTTACAGCTTTTGATGTTAGTACTTTTATTAAACTATTTCTATTACTTACATTATTCCAACCATTATTGTTGTTGTCATTGCTATTGTTGTTTATATTATTGTTATTGTTGTTGTTCTTGTTGTAACTCCTCTTGTTCATGTCTCTCTTGTAGTTTGTTTAGTGTTAATGTTATAACTGTCATTTTATTCCTATTGTCATTTCTATGGCTGTTATTGAATTGTTACTGTTGTTGTTGCTAATATTGGTGGAATTCGTGTTGTTGTTGTTGTTGTCATTCTCCTTCCTGTTGTTATTGCTATTATTCCTCCTTCTCTTCTTCCTCCCCCTCAGCCTGTTTCCTCTTCTCCTCCCCTCCCCTTTCTCTCCTCCTTGCGTTTTTTGATTATAAGCCCAGCCAAATGTTATTCCAACAGATTACTGTCGCAGATCAAACTGTAGGAACGGTTCCTTTCAGCCTCCTTATGATTGTGTGTGGTTGCATAGGCTGTAGTATGACAGTGGTGTTGTCAGGCTGTAGTGGGGGGGGGGGGCAGTGGTGTTGTGTAAGCTCTAGTGACAACAGTGATAGTGGTGTTAAGCTGTTGTGTGGTAGAGGTGTCGAGTGGGTTGCAGTAAGTTACTGGTGTTGTGTGGGCTATAGTATGGTAGTGGTGGTGGGTACACACACACACATACTCATATATACGACAGGTTTCTTTCAGTTTCCATCTACCAAATCCACTCACAAGGCTTTTGAGACTGAACCTAGAACCATGTGGGTGGGAAGCATGCTTCTTGCCACACAGCCACGCCTGCACCTGTAACAGAGACCCCCTTCGATAGATAGATGATAAATATATAGGTAGATAGAAAAATAAACACACCCACATACAAATATGTATGGTTGAAACCAATAAACGTGAAAGATACACACACACACACACAATAAATGCCAAAACAAATTTCTGTGTGTCAGTGTGTCACACTTTGAACCCACTCTCTCGCTATTCAATGACACTTCTACTATTCCTCATGTTGGGGTGAGAGTAATAGTAGGCACAGAGATGGTAAAGGCAGTAGTAGATTGATGGTTGAGATGGTAATGGGATAATAGTGATAGTATGAGCTGTAGTTGTGATAGAGGTGGAGGTGATGGTGATGTGTGCATGTGTGTGTGTATATATGAAGGATTTCCACACAGTTTCTGTCTACCAAATTGACTCACAAAGCATTGATCTGCCTGGTGCTATAGTAAAAGATGTTTGCTGATTACCTGAGGTACTGAGAAATGAAACTGAACTGGAGACCCCATTGTTGCCAAGTGAGCTTCTTAAACTAAATAGTGTAACAAACAGGAAGAAATGAACTTAAAAATCACCCCTTAGAGAAAATATGGAATATTTACCATGAGACATCTAAGTGATTCAGTGACTATTCACCTCCTCAGCCACTGTTGAATTAAATACAAGTGACTCTTTTAGCCACACAGTATAGTAGCAAATGTTAACATCAGAAGTGATTGGTATATAAAATTACCAGGAACAGACGAATGAAGCAATCACTTTATATATCATTGTGAAATATTAACTGTCTTAAAAAGGTTGCCAGAATGACAGGTAGGTAAGTATATTGGTAGGTTGATGGAGAAGTAGAGAAAGTAGGTAGATAGATAGAAATGGAGAAGAGAGAGAAGTAGGTAGGTAAAGAGATAGAGCGGTAGGTAGATAGATAGATGATAGATAGATATATAGGTAGATGGAAAAATAAACACACACATACAAATATATATGTATGGCTGACACCAGTAAAAGGATAACACATAGACATATGTGTGTGAATATATATATATATATATATACATATATATATATATATAAACACATACATAAATGCACACATACTCATATACACACACGAATTGAAAGAGGACGGATTTGTATGAATAGTTTTTGTATTAGTACTTTCATCTACCAAAACTATATATCCAAAAACAACTAAACACACTGCTGCTGCTACTACTACTACTACTGCTGCTGCTGCTTCTACTCTCTCCACACAGACACACTAAAATCTCTGGTGTGGCCATTGATTCACAAACTCAGTGATGGGTAGCCAACCACCTCTAATCGAGCCTGTCAGATATTGACTAAGCACCCCTTACTCTCCCTGGTTGCAGTCTCTACCCATACCACCACACACGGTTAGAATATCACATTTCACCTTACACAACAGATATCAGCTTGTCTTTCTATCAATCTATCTATCTATCTATCTGTCTGTGTATTCATCTCTATCTGTCTGTCTCTCTCTATCTGTCTGTCTGTCTATCTATCTATCTATCTATCTGTCTGTCTGTCTGTCTATCTATCTATCTATCTATCTATCTATCTATCTATCTGTGTCTGTCTATCTATCTATCTATCTATCTATCTGTCTGTCTATGTTTGTATATCTGTCTCTCTCTCTCTCTCTCTCTATCTCTTTCTCTATATATTTCTTTCTTTCTACCTGTCTTTCTATCTATTTGTGTATGTCTGTCTGTCTAACTCTCTCTCCCTATCAGTCTGTCTGACTTGGTGTATCAGTCTGTCTGTCTGTATTTTGCTTTTACAAAAATAGTATGCTGTGATTTGAGGAAAGATTTGGCTGCTATTTCTAGGATGTTGAGCAAATGTATATAGTTTTCCTTGCTAGGTTTTTGGATGGACTTTAAGGAGGTGTAATATAGATGAACCACTGTCATAGGAGACTTAGAGATGTGTCATACCTGAATGCCCACTATCATACAATAGAAGACTTAGAAATGTGTTATACAATAGAAGAGACAGAAGTGAAGTGGAAATAAACCCCAAAAACCTTTATGTTTCAAGCTGTCCTAGGATAAGACAATGCTCAGCTATTTTCTCAAACCAGAATTTTGTAACAGAAAATCCTTGAAAGATGGCAGGGACAGTGAAACCTGCTTGTTAGGCAGAAGCTCTTCTCATCTTGCTTTCCATTATTACACAATCAATCAAATGACAATCCATGGATTTGGGATGCATCTAACTTGTTAGATGATGTTTGGAGGCTGTTCGGAAAGCATAGAGTGAGAACTTATGGCAGTGAGCCATGTTTGGTGATCGTTTCCATGGGAAGAATTGAAGTCCCTTATGAAGACAAGTTTGTCATGGTGAAGAACTATTGAAAGGATAAAAGAAAAATATGTATCGGTAGAATTCGTTGATATCCTTGCTCAGAGCAGTTCATGCTGGGACATAACAACTGCTACATGTTTAACTTCACGAGAGATTTGATCCCGGTCAGTAAACACACTTACCCCACCCCTCTCTCTCTATATATATCCTGGGTATTCTAAGTAGAGTACATCACACTACCATAGATGGTAAATTTTCTTTGGAATAAATTCCGTTTTTGGAGTTTCATAATATGTATTCTGGTAATTTTTGTTCACGTCTAAAAATACACACTCGAGAATCAAGATTAAATGAGGTTGAAATCGTGTTATATATAAAAAGAGCTAGCCCAATGTTTATATTCATAGCAGAGTAGTGAAGCACAGTTACAACAACCACCACCACCATACGCCACTTAAAATAAGCAGAAAGTTTATATTAGCCATCTGAAGTTTACATCAAACATACAGTGGTATGTGTGTGTACAATTACATATACATGTGCGTGTGTGTGTGTGAAATATATGTAACTGAATTATGTTACTTCTTGCAGTTGGTTACGTAGTGTCCAGCCGCAAGATGAAACTCGGAGTTAATTTCCAACATATTCCGTTATAATTAAATATACTCTATTATGACCTCCTAGCTTATTGAGTTCGTTATTTAATTTAAAGTTTCTTGATGCAGCGCATTATCATAACTCTCATGTATAAAGTTCCCGTCAACTTTTCCTTAGAACTTATTTGTGAAAGTGTGAGTGCTTGTGTGTGTGTGTGTGTGTAAGTGTAAGCTTAGTATATGAATGTGAGTGTATATGCGGATCGTATTTCGTTAGCATGCTTTCATCTATAAAAGTTGTATGTGAAAGAGGGAGTGAAAGAAAGAGATAAGAAATGAGGGACAGAGAGAGAAAGAGACAGAGACAAAAAGCAATGAGGAAAAGAGAGAGGGGGGCAGAGAGATAAAGAAAGAAACGTAACAACAACAAAGAACGAGAGGGAGAAAGACTGAGAGAGAGTGTTATATTAGGCTGGTGTGTTGCTGAAGAGAAGAGGTGGTCGACTCATTCACCATCGCCGCCATCATCACCACTGTTGCCGTGAGGGAGAAGGAGAGAAACTGTTACCGTTTATAATAATGGCTGGCCGTCGCCTGGCTTCAAAAGGTGAACACCATTATAATCCCAATCCACTCTTGTAAAACTCTCTCTTATTATTCCAACCTTTTTTTTCTATTTAAACAAAAAAACTCTTATTATTTTTTTTGGTGACCTTAATTCGTGATCTCCATTCAATCTCCCTCTCTTTAACATCTTAACTTATTCCAATTTATCCCAACTCGTTTGTTTTAATCCTAACATTACCAGCATCGACCTTCTTATTTCCTCTCTACTCTGTTCTCCATATATATATATATATATATATATATATATATATATATATATATCGTTTTTGTCTAATAATACTCGTTGTTGTTTAGCCTTTGGTCAACCGTAATTATGAGACATACATACATCTTTATTTATATATATATATATATATATATACACGCGCACACACTGGATGACCTTGTCCAGTATATACTTCTTAATTTAAAACGGTAGTCTTCTGTGTGATTGGGTATGAGGCTGCAATTTCTAGCAGATCAGCCGGTCTTATTTTCAGGCAGTCTATCTTGAACTTCGTTATCCAATCTTCTGCTTTGTTTAAGACGGGTTGGGTTTGTTTTGAGTGAGATTAGGTTGTCATTTCTAACAGATCAAGCGACCACTGAGAAGCCTCTTCCGCTTTGGAATCGTAATTAACGATGTAAATATTTTAAAAAATCAGTTGTTAAATACAGAACGGAATAAGGAAGATTGCTGACTTGGACTGATATTATCAGTCTCTGGCCTCATGAATGGAATCACCATTTACAGCACCACACACACATCCATAGATGCTGTGTGTAACCCTGGCTTCAAATACAAAAGCTGAAATTCTTTGTATTTTATTATATTTTTTTGTTTTATTGGATAACGAGATCAAACTGGTTCAGAGACATGAACCAAATAGGTTTTTATGATTTCAATTAAAACAAAACTACGAATGATTTTTTAAAGTTTCTTTTTATTTATGTCCGAAATTTCGAAAGGAGACGAAATTCTAATTCGGGACAGCGGAAATGTGTCAGAACAATGCGACTATATATATTGCCTTAAAGTTATCTAGTGCTTATTATTTATTTTGTGGGAGAATTTACTAGAATTATTATCATTATTATGTTGTACAAAACATCCCGAAATTATGTTAAATGATGTTGAAATGTTTTTCCCACTTGTCCCAGCCATTTTGTATCTTCTCTTTTGCCTTCGCTTTGTCTGTAATTGATACGAGTTGCCTCCCCTCGGCTCTTTGGAAGTTAACAAGGACGTCTCTATGTGGTTGCTTGGTGTGTTAGAAATAGCAGCCAAATCTCCTTCAGATTACACATAAACTCTTAATGGAAAGAACACATTCACTAATATACTCGTAAAAAAAAAACAGTCTGATCATGTTGCAGTACTTCTGATCACAGCTCTGCTCCGTGAAGCCCATCAGGAGATGATCAACAATTTTGGAAGTTAACATAGCAACTGTTAGGACGATATTATTCTGTAGTTCCGCGTAATTTCTTTTCCGCTTTCATCTTCCCATTTTCCCTCTTTTATTGACTGAGTTACTTCCCCTCGTTTTTTTCCCTTTCGTTTGTCACCAATTTTCTGTATTCTACGCAACATCTTTCGTTTTATTTTGCCCCTTATCAACACTAATCCACCAGACTTACTATTATTAAAGCATTCTAAAACCATGACCGAAACGTCCCTTTTATATTTGTAGAAGTACTTGGTTCAATATATCTTTTCTTAGTGGCCAATGGGATTAGACACTGAGGGGAAAATGGCTGTAACTTTTTTATTTTTTAATTTTGGCGATTTTCGCTTTCGATAATGTGTTCTACATATCACAGTCATGCGATTCCCACTAAACTACGTTATTTAAATTCGTTTTTTGTTAACAGTAAGGTGTGATTAGATGAAAATTTGGCTGTTATTTCTAGCTGACCGGACAACCACATAGAAGCTTTGTTAATTTCCAGTTCCGGCCATTCTCTACTCGTCCCCCTTCCTCCCTCTTACTAGTGACGAGTTGTCTCCCCTTGTTTTTTTAAATGACAAACAATGAAGTTCAAATAATTAATTCACAGTTTTTAAATACACACAAACACCACCGTTGTTATATTGGTTTCGGCTTTTGTTTCGTTAATTTTTTTACTCGTTATTAGCATTGTATACTATAAAATGTCAAAGTTTGATCGGCCATCTACGATCTGTTGCCTCTTTAAATGTTTAACTGAAAAGTTATTGGACAGAAGTCTTTCCTCCACTTCTGTCCCGTAACTTTTATTGTTTTCAAAGGATGTCCTCTGATATAACTACATAATTATTTCTTTCTAATCGATATTAAAATTCGTATTTATTTGTTTTTCAACCATTTCGTTCAGTTTACAAGATAATTCTGTTGCATAAAAACATTGCAGTTTGACCATTACGTCCTGCTAATACAGATATGAACCATATTTTATATACAATAACAAAGAAAAAATATTTCGTATAAATCTATTTAGTCTATGTACACACGAGTTCTAAAGAGTTTTTAAAATCAGCAAAACTTGATTAAAATCAGATTATGACTAACAATAAACGGAGTAATTATATATAAACCACCGGCTTTTTACGCCCCCCCCCGCTGCAGCTCCATTAATGATTTTGGTGCGCCAACAGCAAAGGCTCCATGCTAGAAGTAACAGAGAAATTCTCTCAAATCCCCACTACCACTTCTTAATATTGAAAAAAAAAAAAAAAAAAAAAAAAAAGGACACTTCGATCATTGTAGTCATAGACATACGAAAATGTTGCGATGATCACGATTTTGATCCTATGTTGAGACAATAATGGCTTAACCAAGAGTGGGAACACCCCGCCCGCGGGTGCAATTGTGCCCGCAGGCTGATATATTCCTGTGTACAAAATATAGTAAATTTTTCAATTATAAAATACTCAAAAGCCTAATTGCAACATAGCTCGCGTTTCTATTACGACTTAAAACGGTCAGACTTGAACAGAAATCGTCTGGTAATTGCCATCTGAATTGAAATTTGGTTTTCACTATAAATATATTTCTAGGTTTGTATCACCCCCTTGAGATCCAACTACACTGTAGCTGAGAAAACTAAAAATATATTACATGTATCGAAATAACTTTTAAATGAAACGAAAGCTGAAGGATTGTAGAAGATACTGTGTAAAAATTATATCCATCTCCGTCTCCGCCCATGGACCTTTTTATTTGGAAACTTTTGCCCGCCGCAGAGTTTCTACAGCTGGATGCCCTTCCTAATGCCAACCCTCACCTGTTTACCAGCGAAGTAATATTTCCCCCATGGCCAGACATGGTTTTCATGGAAGATGGGAAACAAACAACACTGCGATGCTCATTTACAACCATCTGGTGATATTTACACAACAGTACATACAAGGGGTTGCTGAAAAGTTCCTGGCTTTGGGTTAAAGAAAATACAGGAAGATCAGTTAATTATGATTTTATGCAATATATTCCCCTCTCAGATTCACACACTTATTGCAGAAGTCCTTCAGTTTTTCTAAGCCCTGTAAAAGAACTCGGAAGGTTGGGCCTCCAGCCAGGCTTTTCATAACACCCTTAAAGCCAAGAACTTTTCAGCACCCCCTTGTATATTAATTCTGTGCCATTTCTCAACGGTGTAGAAATTAACATGGATTTTTTTCCCCCACGTAGATGGAAAAACACCAAACAAAGAGAAAATAGAATGCACGGTGTTCATACTTTTCTTACCAGTGTACAGTTGGCACTCCGTCGCTTACGACGACGAGGGTTCCAGTTGATCCAATCAACGGAACAGCCTACTCGTGAAATTAACATGCAAGTGGCTGAGCACTCCACAGACACGTGTACCCTTAACGTAGTTCTCGGGGATATTCAGTGTGACACAGAGTGTGACAAGGCTGGCCCCTTTGAAATACAGGCACAACAGAAACAGGAAGTAAGAGTGAGAGAAAGTTGTGCAAGAATACAGCAGAGTTTGCCACCATCCCCTGCCGGAGCCTCTTGGAGCTTTCGGTGTTTTCGCTCAATAAACACTCACAAGGCCTGGTCTGGGAATCGAAACCGCGATCCTATGCCCTAACCACTGGGCCATTGCGCCTCCACACCAGTGTACAGACTAACACAGTTTTTCTATGTAGGCCATTATGTATAGCATTTACAGATAAGATAGGTGTTTGATAGGAGTGATGTGGAGGGTTACATAGGACATAGCTCAAGGACAAAGGCTAAAATTATGAAAAAAATCTATAATCCAATCTACAGCTAAAACTGGTCTGGCAGTTTGGAGGTCAAGAAAAGTGAAAAGAATGAGGGGGATAAGTACAGGAAGTGGATACTTTAATGGTGGTGGTGGTGGAGGTGTGTGTGTGTGTGTGTGTTGTAACTAATAAATAGTTTTAAAATATTACTTTCTGGTATAAGTATATTATCTTCACTAGATAAAAGAACTTAAAATAATGACTTGGTGGAACCACACCAGCTGTTATTGTTGTTTAAAGGCAGTGAGATGGCAGAATCATTAGAGATTTATACAGTAGTAACATGATAAAGTGGTGGTATGTTGTCAACTTAATGTGACTGTCTCATGAAAGGGAAGAATACTACTGCTATTTAGCCCTAGGAAGCACCGCTAAATAGCAGTAGTATTCTCCCCTTTCATGGGACTGTCACATTAAGTTGACAACATACCACCACTTTATATATATATATATATATATATATATATTTGTATTTATTTTTCTGTTTGTGTTTTTTTCAGATTTGTGAATGAAGGTTCAATCCAGAGGAAGATTGCTGACTTGGACTGATATTATCAGTCTCTGGCCTCATGAATGGAATCACCATTTACAGCACCACACACACATCCATAGATGCTGTGTGTAACCCTGGCTTCAAATACAAAAGCTGAAATTCTTTGTATTTTATTATATTTTTTTGTTTTATTGGATAACGAGATCAAACTGGTTCAGAGACATGAACCAAATAGGTTTTTATGATTTCAATTAAAACAAAACTATTTCAAAAGGTCACCAACTAAAGAAAAGCAAAGCCTTCCCTTTTGCTCCCTCTCCCTCTCCCTCTTTCTCTCTGCTTTCTGTTCCCCACCACCACCGATACCACCACCACCACCACCACACACAATATGTCTTCTGCTCCAAACCACCTTATAAAATATTCTACTGAAAACTCTTTACCCATAGAATATACCAGAAAACTTCAGTATGCTGTTAACCAAGGGCCGTTGCCGTCGGCCATTTCAGCATTGTCACAGGCCAACAATGTATCAACACCACCAATTGCAGCGACATCAGCAATAGCAGCAGTTGTGTCAACTGCAGCAGTAGCATCACCACCACCACCACCACCACAACCACCAGCTACAACAGTAGCAACAACTAGCACTTCAATTATTCCTCGTATATCCACCCTGAATGATAAACCTTTCTATGGGGGCATTTATAACAACCAGTTGTCCAGTTATTACTTGCAGCCTCATGGAATGCTGTCTAATGTCGCCCCAACACAGAAGCTTGTCCCAAACTGTTATCTCCAGCAGGGCCACGACAAACAGTTGAGCACCAATGACAAAGTCCCCCATCAAGGTGTCAACAGTCTCCCTAAATATCAATCAATGCCAGTCATTCAGAAAGCTGATACACCAGTCAAGTCATTTCATTGTGCCAGTTGTGAAAAGAGCTTTGCCAGGAGAAGTGCACTGCAGTTGCATCAAAGACTGCACACAGGCGAGAAGCTGTTCCATTGTACGTTTTGTGCCAAAAAGTTTGTTCACCGAGACAAGTTACAAATCCATGAAAGAATTCACACAGGAGAGAAACCATTTCATTGTGAGTTCTGCACTAAACAGTTTTCTAGGAAGGACAAGTTAAAAATTCACTTGAGCTCACACACAGGTGAGAGG